>NC_135420.1:29755956-29995956 GCF_051991245.1 Festucalex cinctus | reverse complement strand
ATGATGACACGACGATGACCGGAGACAGGTAATCAAGGCGTATGTGCAACTTTTGTATGTTTTATTAACATTGCGACTGGCAAATAAACAAATGTGTATAGCTTAGTCACCTTAGCAAGAGTAAAACACTGGTGTGGCAGTTGTGTGTACACAAGTGTGGCATGCGTGTATGCAAATGTCATGCTACATACACAAATACACTTCAAATGCTGGTCCCTGTTTGCCCTACTACTCTGGCATGATACCTACCTGTACATGTGCAACTTTTGGATGTTTTCAATGTGTGCTTGCAGATGTAACCTTAATGAGAGTGTGACGCAAGTGTGGCATGCATGCAAGTGTCATGGTGCAAAGAGGATTCAAATGTAATAAAGTCATTTTTTTCAACTCACTAATTGTCATTAACTTTAATAACAAATAAAAGAGCAGCTCCATCAAAATGACAACCGTACATGGCAAAGGAAGGAGCCAAATTGGCTTAAGGGGGATCCCTTGTCGCCCGCCAGTACCACCCTGTTGTCTTCCATTGTGTGTCTAAAAAGAAAGAAAAGGGTTACTTATGAGAAGGGCACCAGGATGGATTCATGATATCCTCCTGTGCCACCTTGTCCTCCTGTTCCACTTTGTTCTCCTCCCTTTTGTGTCTAAAAAGAGAGAAAAGGGTTACTTATGAGAAGGGAACCATGATGGATTCATGATGTCCTCGTGTGTCACCTTGTCGTCTTGCTGTGCCACCTGCGCCACCTTGTCATCCTCCTGTGTCAACTTGTTCTCCTCCATTTTGTGTCTAAAAAGAGAGAAAAGGCTTAGGCTTACTTATGAGAAGGCCACCATGATGGATTCATGACGGCACAATGATCAAATGAAAAAAAAGATCCATCAAAATCACAATCCTACAAGCCATGGCGCAAAGCAAGGGAAGTGGGCCTTTTGATCCCTTGTCGTCTGCCTGTGCCACCTTGTCCTCCTGTTCCACCTTGTTCTCCTCCCTTTTGTGTCTAAAAAGAGAGAAAAATGTTACTTATGAGAAGGAAGGGCACCATGATGGATTCATGATGTCCTGCCTCCTGTGCCACCTTATCGTCGTCGTCCTCCTCCTCCTGGGTCACCTCGCCGCCCTCCTGTCCCACCTTTTCGCATGCCTGTTCCACCTTTTCGTATGCCTGTTCCACCTTTTCGTATGCCTGTTCCACCTTGTCATCCTCCTCAGCCACCTTGTCATCCTCCTTTGCAACCTCCTGTGTCAAACTGTATTCCATTTTGTATCTAAAGAGAGAGAGAGAAAAGGCTTACTTTTGAGAAGGGCAACACTCATGACAGCCCAATGATCACCACAACTTCATCACCCACTCCTTAGGGTACAATTTTGCACACTTATCCCCCACTAAAATGCTATCAGCCCATGCCATGTTTTTAAACAGCCAGCACGCACGCAAACAGCAGCCATATAAATGCATTCTAGACATTACAATTAACAAAATACATACATATATCATATCAGCACAACTTACTTCTTCTTTCGTCCGCCTGCGCCACCTTGTTCTCCTCCCTTTTGTGTCTAAAAAGAGAGAAAAGGGTTACTTGTGAGAAGGCCACCATGATGGATTCATGACATTCTCCTGTGACCCCTTGTCATCCGCCTGCGCCACCTTCTTCTCCTCCATTTTGTGTCTAAAAAGAGAGAAAAGGCTAACTTATGAGAAGGCCACCGGGATAAAAGGTAGGCCACCAAGGCAACAGGTTTATTGCCGGTCAGCAGCTGTGTCCTCTCACACTGAGAGGAGAAGGGATGGGAAGTCAAAAGGTGGAGAACGAACTGAAAACGCTCCACCGGGGAGGAAAAAACAGGCAAAAGGTACAGGTGACACCTAAAGACGCTCTGCTAGGGAGGAAAAAAGGCTCATGGCACAAGGGGTAACTAAGGGCGCTCCGCTGGGGAGGACAAGGCACAAAAACAAGGCAAAACAACAAGGCAACGCGAACAAGGACTCGAGGACTGTGGGACGCTTTCATGCACTGAGATGTGTGTGACACTTAGGCCACGGAGGGGAGAATGCAGGTGGCTTTTATTGTGGCTTGATTGGTGGCAGGTAATTAGGGAGCGGCAGGAAGGGCAAGTGACCTGGGGTGAAAGGAGAGTTAGGATTTCAAAGTAAGACAGGAAACATGGACACAAAAATAAAAGCATGGACCGCCACGCCGGTGGCTGCGTGACAACATTCATGACGGCACAATGATCACCACAACTTCATCACCCACTCCTTAAGGGTACAATTTTACACACTATCCGCCACTAAAATGCTTTCAGCCCATGCCATGTGTTTTAAAACAGCCAGCACACTTCAGCACACAAGCATTCAGATGCAATTTGACATGATGCATGCCCCACCGCAAACTTTAAAAGACACACACACACACTGACACTAAATCAACCACACACGCAAGGCATATAAATGCATTCTAGACATTAAAATTAGCAAAATACAGACCGACCAATGTATCAGCACAACTTACCTCCTCCGTCGTCCGCTGCAGACTGGCTGGCGGGAGATTCTGCTTGAGGGAGGAGCAGGGGAGGAGCAGGGGCCCCTGCTCTCCATGGCAACCTCAACTACTCCAATTTAATATGCAAATCAGTGTTTCCCGGGCGCGGGAAAGACACGGACGCTTGTCCTTACACATTGAACGTGAATTCATGTAGTCAGAGTAGATGTTGGTCAGAAAGTAGAAGCGGACCAGGTGGTGGGGGGACTGGTACACACACACACAACTTTGCACTCTTCACAGGCAATCCAAACGCATCATTTTAAAACAGCCAGCACACTTCAGCACACAAGCATTCAGATGCAATTTGACATGATGCATGCCCCACCGCAAACTTTAAAAGACACACACACACACTGACACTAAATCAACCACACACGCAGCAGGCATATAAATGCATTCTAGACATTAAAATTAGCAAAATACAGACAGATATATCAGCACAACTTACCTCCTCTGTCGTCCGCTGCAGACTGGCTGGCGGGAGATTCTGCTTGAGGGAGGAGCAGGGGAGGAGCAGGGGCCCCTGCTCTCCATGGCAACCTCAACTACTCCAATTTAATATGCAAATCAGTGTTTCCCGGGCGCGGGAAGGACACGAACGCTTGTCCTTACACATTGAACGTGAATTCTTAACCCTTTGCACTCATCGGAGGCATTTCCAACGCATGAATCAGGAAAAATACAAAAAATAGAGTGGGAAAAATCACCACAGCTTCTTCATTTTCATCACCACTGCTTCTTCACAAGACCAAAAATTAGTTGCTTTTTGGACAATGTTCACATAACTGTCTTCTCTTTTGCGTGCTCTTGTGTAATTCTCGCTCACAGAGTTAAAGGGCAAATGTGTGGAAAAAAAATTTCTCACAAATGCAAAAAAAAAACACACTCATCCCTCACAATGGTGCTTGGTAATGTGTCCTTGAAATTTCGAGTTGCTAGCTCAATGTTAGCACAGTCAAACAGGCCTCCAAACTTGGCGAAAACAGCTTTTTGGACGATTAAGGTGTAATTGCAAGACATCGCCACAAGGCGGAGACACCGTTTTCACATATGCTTGTCAGTATGTCCTGTACTTGGTGCCTGTGAAATTTCAAGCCGCTAGCTCAATGCTAACCCAGTCAAACGGGCCTCCCAACTGGGCCCAAACAGCTTGTTGGCCTTTTCTGCCACTATTCGGAGGTATCGCCACAAGGTGGAGACACCGTTCTCACATATGTGTGACGTCACGTCCTGGACTTGCTCTCTGTGAAATTTCAGCTCGCTAGCTCCATGCTAAAGCTAGGTGGCGCGTGCCGGCTTCGTGCGCGCTTCCGGTGCTGCCGCGCCGCCCGGCCTTATCGTGGAGACCCCGTTTTCGCACAGGTGTGCCGTCCTATCCCGTAGTAGGTGTACGTGAAATTTCAGCCGGCTAGCTCCATGCTAAAATTCGGCCAAAAATTTAAAGGGATAGTCACATCAAAAAAAAAATTTCAAAAACGCAAAAAAAAACCATACTCATCCCTCACAAAGGTGCTTGGTAATGTGTCCTTGAAATTTCCAGTTGCTAGCTCAATGTTAGCACAGTCAAACAGGCCTCCAAACTTGGCAAAAACAGCTTTTTGGACAATTAAGGCGCTATTCAAAGGGATCGCCACAAGGGGGAGACGCCGTTTTCACATATGCTTGACAGCACGTCCTGTACTAGGTGTCTGTGGAATTTCAAGTCGCTAGCTCAATGCTAACCCAGTCAAACGGGCCTCCGAACTGGGCCCAAACAGCTTGTTGGACCTTTCTTCCGCTACTACGAGGTATCGCCACAAGGTGGAGACACCGTTCTCACATATGTGTGACGGCACGTCCTGGACTTGCTCTCTGTGAAATTTCAGCTCGCTAGCTCCGTGCTAAAGCTAGGTGGCGCTTGCCGGCTTCGTGCACGCTTCCGGTGCTGCCGGGCCGGCCGGCCTCATCGTAGAGACCCCGTTTTCGCACAGGTGTGCCGTCCCACCCCGTAGTACGTGTATGTGAAATTTCAGCCGGCTAGCTCCATGCTAAAAATTCGGCCAAAAATTTAAAGTGGTAGCTACCTAAAAAAAAAATTTCAAAAATTTCAAAAAAAACCCTACTCATCCCTCCCAAAGGTGCTTGCTAATGTGTCCTTGACATTTACACTTGCTAGCTCAATGCTAACCCAGGCAAACAGGCCTTCCGAACGGCCAAAAACTGCTTTTTGGCAGAGCTATAGCGCGGCTCCGCCTCAACGTGGGGGCGTGGTTCTCACATATGTGTGACGTCACTTCCTGTACTCTGTCTCTGTGAAATTTCAACTTGCTAGCTCAATGCTAACCCGGTCAAACGGGCCTCCGAACTGGGCCCAAACAGCTTGTTGGACTTTCTTCCGCTACTACGAGGTATCGCCGCAAGGTGGAGACACCGTTCTCACATATGTGTGACGGCACGTCCTGGACTTGCTCTCTGCCAAATTTCAGCTCGCTAGCTCCGTGCTAAAGCTAGGTGGCGCGTGCCGGCTTCGTGCACGCTTCCGGTGCTGCCGGGCCGCCCGGCCTCATCGTAGAGACCCCGTTTTCGCACAGGTGTGCCGTCCCATCCCGTAGTACGTGTATGTGAAATTTCAGCCGGCTAGCTCCATGCTAAAAATTCGGCCAAAAATTTAAAGTGGTAGCTACCTAAAAAAAAAAATCTCAAAAATGCAAAAAAAAAACATACTCATCCCTCACAAAGGTGCTTGCTAATGTGTCCTTGACATTTAGACTTGCTAGCTCAATGCTAACCCAGGCAAACAGGCCTTCCGAACGGCCAAAAACTGCTTTTTGGCAGAGCTATAGCGCGGCTCCGCCTCAACGTGGGGGCGTGGTTCTCACATATGTGTGAGCCCACTTCCTGTACTCTGTCTCTGTGAAATTTCAACCGGCTAGCTCAATGCTAACCCAGTCAAACAGGCCTCCGAAACGGCCAAAAACTGCTTTTTGGACCAGCTATAGCGTGGCGCCGCCGCAAGGGAGCGACACCGTTCTTGCACACGTGTGACGTCACCTCCTGTGCTCCGCGTCTGACGACTTTCACGGCGCTCCTCGGGGGTCAAAGGTCACCCGCTCTCACCTACCTCTCCCAGGCCTCTGTATTGGATGAAAGTCACACCTTTTCACCCCAAATCTGAACTGAACCTTCACCTATTTTCATCAAACTTTACATTCTGCATCTGGACGCTGGGGAGAACGTGTCCTGTGAGTTTCAGGGCTCTGCGACCTCCGCAAGGGTCAAAGGTCGGCCGCTCACCTACTTCCGGGCCTGTATGTGGAAAATTCACCTTTTCACCCCCAAATCTCAACCAAACCTTCACCTATCTTCACCAAACTTTAGATTCTGTATCTGGACGCTGGAGAGAACATATCCTGTGAGTTTCGTGGCTCTGTGACCTCCGCAAGGGTCTCAGGTCGGCCGCTCACCTACTTCCAGGAGGCCTGCATGTGGGAAATCTGACTTTTTCACCCCCAAATGTCAACCAAACCTTCACCTACATCCACCAAAATTTAGATTCTGTATCCGGACGCTGGAGAGAACGTGTCCTGTGAGTTTCGTGGCTCTGTGACCTCCGCAAGGGTCAAAGGTCGGCCGCTCACCTACTTCCGGGCCTGTATGTGGAAAATCTCACCTTTTCACCCCCAAATGTCAACCAAACCTTCACCCACATCCACCAAACTTTAGATTCTGTATCTGGACGCTGGAGAGAACGTGTCCTGTGAGTTTCGTGGCTCTGTGACCTCCGCAAGTGTCAAAGGTCGGCCGCTCACCTACTTCCGGGCCTGTATGTGGAAAATCTCACCTTTTCACCCCCAAATGTCAACCAAACCTTCACCTACATCCACCAAACTTTACATTCTGTATCTGGACAGTGGGGAGAACGTGTCCTGTGAGTTTCACGCCTCTGTGACCTCCGCGAGCGTCAAAGGTCGGCCGCTCACCTGCTTCCAGGAGGCCCGCGTATGGAAAGTCACCCCTTTCCTCCCCCTGAACTCAACCAAACCTTCACGCTTGGAGCTACGTGCTTCATTTTTTAATATGTTGTAGCCCGGGACCCGGGCTTCTTCTATGCCCGATTTCAACAACGTGGCTCCACGTTTAACCCTTCAAACGCGCCTCCGAAGCCACACGGGTAGCCGAACGGGCCCCGTCGCCGCTACGTTCGGCCCCGTGGACACGCCGCGCTTGGACCTACGCGCTTGATTCTTCGATATGTTGGAGCCCGGGACCCAGGCTTTCTGTAGACCCGATTTCAATAACATAGCTCAACGTTTACCCCTTTAAATTTACACTAAATCGTTTTCCCGCCTTTTTTCAAACTTTGGCCCTTCTACCACCTTGCCCGGGGTCTAGCGGGCACCCCGTTTCATCCTCAATGCCCAATTCAAACTATGTTACACTAGGGGGACCCATCCACGTGCCCTGCCAGTTTGGGCCCTCTAGGGACACCGGAAGCCCCCAAAAAATGCCTCCCGTGTCACCAAACGACAGCCCCGACCTGCCCTTTTCCTGATTTGCGCGTCCCTGGCGCGGCTCCGCCTCCGCGTGGGGGTGTGGTTCTCGCATATGTGCGACATCACTTCCTGTACTCTGTCTCTGTGAAATTTCAACTGGCTAGCTCAATGCTAACCCAGTCAAACAGGCCTCCAAAACGACGGCCGAAAACAGCTTTTTGGACGAGCTATAGCGGGGCGCCGCCACAAGGGGGCGACTCGGTTTTCACATATGTGTGAGCCCACTTCATGTACTCTGTCTCTGTGAAATTTCAACCGGCTAGCTCAATGCTAACCCAGTCAAACAGGCCTCCGAAACGGCCGAAAACAGCTTTTTGGACCAGCTATAGAGGGGCTCCGCCACAAGGGGGCGACTCGGTTCTCACATATGTGTGAGCCCACTTCCTGTACTCTCTCTCTGTGAAATTTCAACCGGCTAGCTCAATGCTAACCCAGTCAAACAGGCCTCCGAAAAGGCCGAAAACAGCTTTTTGGACGAGCTATAGCGGGGCGCCGCCACAAGGGGGCGACTCGGTTCTCACATATGTGTGAGCCCACTTCCTGTACTCTCTCTCTGTGAAATTTCAACCGGCTAGCTCAATGCTAACCCAGTCAAACAGGCCTCCGAAACGGCCGAAAACAGCTTTTTTGACCAGCTATAGCGGGGCTCCGCCACAAGGGGGCGACTCTGTTCTCACATATGTGTGAGCCCACTTCCTGTACTCTCTTACTGTGAAATTTCAACTGGCTAGCTCAATGCTAACCCAGTCAAACAGGCCTCCGAAACGGCCGAAAACAGCATTTTGGACCACCTATAGCGGGGCGCTGCCACAAGGGGGCGACTCGGTTCTCACATATGTGTGAGCCCACTTCCTGTACTCTCTCACGGTGAAATTTCAACTGGCTAGCTCAATGCTAACCCAGTCAAACGGGCCTCCGAAATGGCCAAAAACAGCTTTTTTGACCAGCTATAGCGGGGCTCCGCCACAAGGGGGCGACTCTGTTCTCACATATGTGTGAGCCCACTTCCTGTACTCTCTCTCTGTGAAATTTCAACCGGCTAGCTCAATGCTAACCCAGTAAAACGGGCCTCCGAAACGGCCAAAAACAGCTTTTTTGACCAGCTATAGCGGGGCTCCGCCACAAGGGGGCGACTCGGTTCTCACATATGTGTGAGCCCACTTCCTGTACTCTCTCACAGTGAAATTTCAACTGGCTAGCTCAATGCTAACCAAGTCAAACGGGCCTCCGAAATGGCCGAAAACTGCTTTTTGCCCACGCTATAGCATGGCACCGCCACAAGGGGGCGACTCTATTCTCACATATGTGTGATGTCACTTCCTGTGCTCCGCGTCTGACGAGTTTCGTGGCGCTGTGAAATCCTCAGGGGTCAAAGGTCACCCGCTCTCACCTCTCCCGGGCCTCTGTATGAAAGTCACACTTTTACCCCCCAAATGGGAACCAAACTTTCACCTACGTCCACCAAACTTTGGATTCTGTATATGGACGCTGGGGAGAACGTGTCCTGTGAGTTTCAGGGCTCTGCGACCTCCGCAAGGGTCAAAGGTCAGCCGCTCACCTACTTCCGAGGCCTGTATGTGCAAAATTCACCTTTTCACCCCCAAATCACAACCAAACCTTCACCTATCTTCACCAAACTTTGGATTCTGTATATGGACGCTGGGGAGAACGTGTCCTGTGAGTTTCAGGGCTCTGCGACCTCCGCAAGCGTCAAAGGTCGGCCGCTCACCTACTTCCGAGGCCTGTATGTGTAAAATTCACCCTTTCACCCCCAAATCTCAACCAAACCTCCACCTATCTTCACCAAACTTTAGATTCTGTATATGGACGCTGGGGAGAACGTGTCCTGTGAGTTTCAGGGCTCTGCGACCTCCGCAAGCGTCAAAGGTCGGCCGCTCACCTACTTCCGAGGCCTGTATGTGCAAAATTCAACCTTTCACCCCCAAATCTCAACCAAACCTTCACCTATCTTCACCAAACTTTAGATTCTGTATATGGACGCTGGGGAGAACGTGTCCTGTGAGTTTCAGGGCTCTGCGACCTCCGCAAGCGTCAAAGGTCGGCCGCTCACCTACTTCCGAGGCCTGTATGTGCAAAATTCACCCTTTCACCCCCAAATCTCAACCAAACCTTCACCTATCTTCACCAAACTTTGGATTCTGTATATGGACGCTGGGGAGAACGTGTCCTGTGAGTTTCAGGGCTCTGCGACCTCCGCAAGGGTCTAAGGTCGGCCGCTCACCTACTTCCGAGGCCTGTATGTGCAAAATTCACCTTTTCACCCCCAAATCTCAACCAAACCTTCACCTATCTTCACCAAACTTTGGATTCTGTATATGGACGCTGGGGAGAACGTGTCCTGTGAGTTTCAGGGCTCTGCGACCTCCGCAAGCGTCAAAGGTCGGCCGCTCACCTACTTCCGGGAGGCCCGCATGTGGAAAGTCACACCTTTACCTCCCCCTAAACCCAACCAAACCTTCACCTATGTCCACCAAACTTTACATTCTGTATCTGGACAGTTGGGAGAACGTGTCCTGTGAGTTTCAGGCCTCTGTGACCTCCGCGAGTGTCAAAGGTCGGCCTCTCACCTACTTCCGGGCCTGCGTGTGGAAAGTCACACCTTTCCTCCCCCTAAGCTCAACCAAACCTTCACCTATGTCCACCAAACTTTACATTCTGTATCTGGACAGTGGGGAGAACGTTTCCTGTGAGTTTCACGCCTCTGTGACCTCCGCGAGCGTCAAAGGTCGGCCGCTCACCTGCTTCCAGGAGGCCCGCGTATGGAAAGTCACCCCTTTCCTCCCCCTGAACTCAACCGAACCTTCACGCTTGGAGCTACGTGCTTCATTTTTTAATATGTTGTAGCCCGGGACCCGGGCTTCGTCTATACCCGATTTCAACAACGTGGCTCCACGTTTAACCCTTCAAACGCGCCTCCGAAGCCAGACGGGTAGCCGAACGGGCCCCGTCGCCGCTACGTTCGGCCCCGTGGACACGCCCCGCTTGGACCTACGCGCTTGATTCTTCGATATGTTGGAGCCCGGGACCCAGGCTTTCTGTAGACCCGATTTCAACAACATAGCTCCATGTTTACCCCTTTAAATTTACACAAACACGTTTTCCCGCCTTTTTTCAAACTTCAGCCCTTCTACCACCTTGCCCGGGGTCTAGCGGGCACCCCGTTTCATCCTTAATGCCCAATTCAAACTATGTTACGCTAGTGGGACCCATCCACGTGCCCTGCCAGTTTGGGCCCTCTAGGGACACCGGAAGCCCCCCAAAAATGCCTCCCGTGTCACCAAACGCCAGCCCCGACCTGCCCTTTTCATGATTTGCGCGTCCCTGGCGCGGCTCCGCCTCCGCGTGTGGGCCTGGTTCTCGCATATGTGTCGCGTCACTTCCCGTACTCTGTCTCTGTCGAGTTTCGACTGGCTAGCTCGATGCTAACCGCCGAAAAAAGGCCCTCCCGGACAGACCCTGTGGGGCTGCGGTCCCGACTCGGCCCCTCTGCCGCTCGTTTGGACCCCAGGGCCCTACTCTGAACGTGCCTGGAAGGCGCTCGTGCCAAGAGCTTTGGCTCTCCCCCATCCCCATCCCTGCCCCTAAGTATGGGTGGGCATGGTTAGGGTATTCTAACCCTAACCCAAAAAGCCCATATTTTCGACCCATAAATTCCAAATTTTTAGTCCAAAAATTTCAAAATATTATCATATTTGGAGTTAGGGTTGGTGCATAACCCTAACCAAAAGCCCATATTTTCGACCCATAAAGTCCAAATTATGATTCAAAAAAGTCCAAAATATCATCATATTTGGTAAGGGATGAGGTTAGGGTTGGTGCCTTACAGACCGGAGAGATGATCCCATGAATCAGTATTGGAATCAAGACTTGGAACACTTCGACGTCATGTTAAGTCAATGGAAAAAATTTACACACACAACGGCGCCAACAGCGCCACCTACAGGCCAAAAATTGGCACCTGGGCCCACTCAAAACATTGGAATCAAGACTTGGAACACTTGGACGTAATGTTAAGTCAATGGGAAACTTTTTCACAGACAACAGTGACACCCACAGGCCAAAATTGGCAACTGCACCCACTCAAAACTTGGGCGCCCACATTCCAATTTCATCACCCAAGCTCGAGGACTTAGAAAATTTTCGACGTCCAACTCCCCATACAAAGACTTGAAAACTGGAAGCCCAAGTTGGAATTTGGAAGACAAAGTTGGAATATGGACGAAAAAGTTGGGTCCCAGAATTGGAAAACTTGGAATCTTCCAATTTACATTCATTCTCTATGGGCAAACCCTAACCCTAACCCTAACCCTAACCCTAATTATGCCCCGATAGCATCCCGTTAGAACCCCGCGATTTGGAATCCACATTAGCGGCGGCACATTTCCTGGAATTTGACAAATTTGGAACTAAACATTTAAAACTCCTAAAAACGGCAAAAATGCATCACTCTCTTCTGAAATGTATCTAAGGCTAATTTTCGTGTCATAAAAATGCTTTTTTGGAGCAAAAAAATGCAATTTAAAAATTCAAAAAACTGCAGTTGACCTACTTGGCCACATGATGGCGCCAAGAGACCGTATAATAATTTTAGCACACAAAATTTGACTTTTCTAACTGAGGGCACAAAATTTGGAATTGGGGTCCGCTTCCTGGAACTTGACCAAAAGTCCTACATATTGACACAAGATGCTGCCGGCTCAAAAATTCGTTCCAAGTTGGTCTAGAACTTGGAAGGTCAGCCCAATTCCTGGAAAATACAACTTGGTCTATATCTTGGAAGGTCAGCCCAATTCCTGGAAAATTACCTTATCCCCCATTCACTCATTGCCAACATGAAGGTAAAACTCACCCAGTCTCACAAAATTTGACTTTTCTAACTGAGGGCACAAAAGTTGGAATTGGGGTCCGCTTCCTGGAACTTGACCAAAAGTCCTACATATTGACACAAGATGCTGCCGGCTCAAGAATTCTTTCCAAGTTGCTCTAGAACTTGGAAGGTCAGCCCAATTCCTGGAAAATACAACTTGGTCTATATCTTGGAAGGTCAGCCCAATTCCTGGAAAATTACCTTATCCACCATTCACTCATTGCCACCATGAAGGTAAGACTCACCATGTGTCACGCTCCTGGTTCCACACATTCTATTTCTAAAAATCATTCATATTGACAAATTACTGATCATTTTCACCCGCTTTATCAATTCATGACTTGGGCATTTTCAAGTTCAAAACCCTAACTCTATAAAAGCCCTACCTGCTTTTTTGTTTCAAGCTTTGCCACTATGAAGGTAAGACTCATCCTGTTTCATTCTCTTGGTTCAACACATTATATATATATTTTTTAATTTTTTAATGATTAATATTGACAAATTACTGCTCATTTTCACCCGCTTTATCAATTCATGACTTGGGCATTTTCAAGCTAAAACCCTAACTCTATAAAAGCCCTACATGCATTTTCGTTTCAAACTTTGCCACTATGAAGGTAAGACTAATCCTGTTTCACTCTCCTGGTTCCACACATTCTAGTTTATTTTTTATTTTTAATGATTAATATTGACAAATTACTGCTCATTTCCACCTGCTTTATTAATGAATGACTCAGGCATTTTCTAACTAAAACCCTAATTCTGTATGTAACGATTCTGGAAGCCAATGTACTCTTCCAGGATATATACATGTAATATTTCAGGATAGAAACATGTCCTCTTCCACGATACAGACTCAATTTGGCACTCCCCAAAAGGGGTGTGTCTTCATTTTTGAACCATCCTATAAGAAGAGGCGGGGGCCCCTTTAACCGTTTTTCTCATTTCCAACTGTGCCACCATGAAGGTAAGACTCAACCTGTGTTGCTCTCCTGGTTCCGTGCATTGTATTTTTAAAAAAATGATTATTATTGACAAATTAGTGCTCATTTTCACCTGCTTCATCAATTAATGACTTGGGCACTTTTTGCTAAAAGCCTGTCTTTTTTTATGTCGCTATCCTGGAAGCCGATGTACTCTTCCAGGAAATATACATGTTATTACATGTAATATTCCAGGAAAAAGACATTTTTACATGTAGTTTTCCAGGAAGGAGACGTGTTAGTACATGAGGTGTGCCTTCAATCTGGAAGCACCCAATTAAACGACGGGCCCCTCTACCTGTGTTCTCATTTCCAAATTTGCCACCATGAAGTTAAAACTAACCCTGTGTCACTCTGCTGGGTCCACGCATTCTAGTTCTTTCTTTAGTTTTTTGTTTTAATTATTAATATTGACAAATTACTGCTCATTTCCGCCTTCTTTATCAATTAAGGACTTGGGCATTTTCAAGCTAAAAGCCTATCTTTTTTTATGTCACTATTCTGGAAGCCAGTGTAATCTTCCAGGATATATACATGTAGTGTTCCAGGATAGAGACAGAGACATGTCAGTACATGTCCTCTTCCAGGATACAGACTCAATTTGGCACTCCCCAAAAGGGGTGTGTCTTCATTTTTGAACCATCCTATAAGAGGAGGCGGGGGCCCCTCAACCGTTTTTTCTCATTTCCAACTGTGCCACCATGAAGGTAAGACTCAACCTGTGTCGCTCTCCTGGTTCCGTGCATTGTATTTTTAAAAAAATGATTAATATTGACAAATTAGTGCTCATTTTCACCTGCTTCATCAATTAATGACTTGGGCACTTTTTGCTAAAAGCCTATCTTTTTTTATGTCGCTATCCTGGAAGCCGATGTACTCTTCCAGGAAATACACATGTTATTACATGTAATATTCCAGGAAAAAGACATTTTTACATGTAGTTTTCCAGGAAAAATACATTTTTACATGTAGTTTTTCAGGAAGGAGACATGTTACCACACGTACTCTTCCAGGAAATATACATGTTCTTACATGTAATGTTCCAGGAAAGAGGCAATTTAGTACAGGTAGTCTTCCAGGAAAAATACATTTTTACATGTACTCTTCCAGGAAATAGACATTATCAAGCATTGCACTGTCTGTCTTTGCCTGTGATATACTTAACGTATGGAGGTCCAATTCCTGAAAAGTGACCTTACCCATCCAGATTGGCAACAACCTCAATATCCACTACGACGCCACTCAAAGTTTTTCATCTCTTACGGGTAATATGTGGAGCAGCTCTCACCTCAGAGAAGGAATTCAGAAATATGGTAAATCGCTCCCTTCAGACCAGCATGGAGGTCCCATTCCTGGAACTTGACCTCATGAACTTTACTCATGACCATTTGTGAATATTGATCTAGATTAATTTTTATTTTATTTTTTTTAACATTCAAATGGCTTTTTCACCCTAGAGACAATGTCCTCTCTGCAACAAGTCCTATGCCTCCCTGTCCCGCCACGTCAAGGGAGTGCACGGGTACAAGGATGACACAATGAGGCGTCTGTACCTTGCGAAGAAAAACCTCCGCTACAGCGGGAAACTCAGGTGCCCCGTGGAGCATTGCGATTCTAAAGAATTCACGCGACTCGATAAGCACCTCCTTTTGCTCCATGGAGTTGAACCAGTATGTCCACTTTGCGCAGCAACTTTGTAAAACACACACTGTAATTTTACTTCATATTCCGTTCAATCTTTGCTTATTATTCTACAGGGAAAGACATTGGCCAAAATTATGGCAAAAGCCAAAAAAGCTGCGATTAAGCGGCAATTGAGGCACATGATAGAAACCGAACAAGGAGAAGCAGAAGCGGTTCAAATTCCCCCAGAACTTCTCGGCACACCACCCCACCGCGAGGAGCTTACCGGGTGCCAGGTGCCACTGACACCAGGGAGGAACCTCTTCATTCCATCCCCCGGGCGAGTGGCGATGGCTCCCACAGAAGCAGCAGGGGATCAAAGTTTAACGTTGACCCATGTGGCCGATGGGTTGGCTTTGGTCAAGGTACAATTGCAAATGCTGCTACAGGAAGTTGAAGGCCTGCAGAACTTGACGCAGACTCTCCTGCATCAAAGAGCTGCTGAAACACCACCTCCAACTCCTGCTACCGATGCACCTGCCGCTCTTGCCGCAGCGCCTGCCCCTGCTGCCACTCCCGTGGCTGCAACTGATGCCACTCCCGCCGCTGCACCTGCCGCTCCACCTGCTGCCACTCCGGCCGCTGAACCTGCTGCCGCTCCCGCCGCTGCACCCGCCTCTCCCGCCGCTGGACCTGCTGCCGCTCCCGCCGCTGCGCCTGCCTCTCCCGCCGCTGCACCTGCTGCCACTCCCGCCGCTGCCCCTGCTGCCACTCCCGCCGCTGCCCCTGCTGCCACTCCCGCCGCTGCCCCTGCTGCCACTCCCGCCGCTGCCCCTGCTGCCACTCCCGCCGCTGCACCTGCTGCCACTCCCGCCGCTGCACCTGCTGCCACGCCCGCCGCTGCACCCGCTGCCACTCCCGCCTCGCCATCTGCAACAATTGACGATGCTCCTCCAACCCCGTCCACATCGACAGCCCTCTCCATGTGGAAGATCCAGCCGTGCACCACCCCACTGTGCCGCACACCAAACCTAGGTGAGTATTAGTGGTGTTTACTTACACAAAGATACCGCTCTCCTGTGAAGATGCTACCTGTAATTTTTACTTTTAGAAAACCTTCTCAGAGCATTTACAGAACACCTGACCGGACCCAGCCAGACCTCCCAAGCACGGCGAAATATAAACCAACGCCGATCGTATGCCAAAAGGTTTATTTTGCACATGTCTGGGGTGGAGGCCGGCTCCGACATCAATAAGGGCCTCCAGTTCCTGCACGACACGAACAGGCTTCATGAGTATGTAGCTCTGCTTTGTTCTCTACAAATCCAAGTCATTGCATTCATTTCTGTATTAACACTGCTTATCCTTTCCATCGTTTGCTCTTCAGTTTTCTCAAGAAACTTCAAGAAACCCTCAAACCCACGAGCCAAAAGCACGTTATTGTTGACGTCGAGGCCTTCCTCAACTTTGTTGCAGTGTCGAATTTACCGAAGGTCAGGGCAACAAAACAACATATAAATTATGCTCTGTCGAGGTTGGCCAGCTGGAAGAAGGGGCTGGGGGCAGCCATCGTCAAACAGAGGCTCGAGTACAAGAGAGCTAAGAAAGGTTAGTTTCTGTACAAACAGGTTACTCTTTCACTTAAAGCCTGATGTCGCTGAGTAATTGGCCCAATTTTTCTACAGACAAACTGGTGAGCTCGAGGAACATGCTCATGTTCGTTAAAAGGGCTCCGAGCGAGGCGAAGGCGGCCATAAATGAGCTGGCCAAAGGGTTGCACAACACCGCCGCTCTTCAATACTGCACAGGGCTGCTGGTGGGAGTGATGGCAATCATGTCGGGGCACCGCAAGTGCGTCTTCATGTCCATCAAGCCAGAGAACATCCTGGAAGCGGAACTGTACAAGGGCACCTTCATCATCAGGGTAAGTGTTAACGACGGAGATTTTCAAGTTGTCATAGAAATCGATTGGCACCGCATAACATTTTCTTCTACATTGGACTTTCACACGCAGGTACCGGATCACAAGACGGCCCAATCCTTTGGGCCGGCTATGGTGACGGTCAACCAGGTCACCATGCACTGTCTGCTGAAGCTGGAGAAATTGAGGCCGCATCTTCGCGGCTTCCACAAAAATCCACAAACCTTCTTTTTTAACACACAAGGCAGCGAGTGTGTTAAAATGGGGGAGTATTTCACGAAGGCGTGGCGTCAAATGGGGCTGCCCGGTAAACCCAACCTCCGGGATATACGGACGGCCATTGCAACATGGGTGTGTGACTTTGATTAATATTGCTACTTCCGTACTCAGAACGGGATTCTTGTCATTGTTGAATATTTTCACCTACTCTCCTACAGGCTGGTCGCAGTCTCGCCGAGCCCGAGACGAAGCGAATCAACAAAAGCATGTGCCACGACCCCAAAACCGCCCAAAAGTTTTACATGCTGGGGTCGGAGGCATCTGCGCAAGAAAGCCACCAAATCCGCATGTCCATCCTGCGCTCTCTGGTCAAATCCTCCAGCAAAACAAAGAGAGGACAATGTAAGTCTTTCACAATCAATCATGATAGACCTTTATTTGCATTAGTCCTTTCATTGCATGTTAATACTTGCTAGCAAAAAAAATGACTCTTTTTCTTTCAAAATCATTAGCAGCAGAAGGCCAGGAGGGCGCAGGCCAGGACAAGGACGAGGACGACGAGGACGACGACGAGGACGACGACGAGGACGATGAGGATGACGAGGACGATGGCAGCGAGGATGACAAGAATGATGACGACGACGAGGATGACGACGACGATGACACCGATGATGACACTGGCGCCTCCGAGGGGGACAAAACCAGTACGGATGAGGAGGGGACAAACGATGATACCAGCACCTCCTATGAGGATGGCGATAGCCAAAATGGGAGCACAACAGACTTGGAAGGCGGAGAAATGGAAACCCAAACAGAGAATAAAGAAAGAGCGACTGCTGAAATTGCCATGGACATTGACACTTAACACAGAGAAATTGCTGTAAATATGTTAATACAACTTCTTGTATATATGTTTAGATTTCTTGTTTGGTTTGTTTATCTGTTTTAAATTAAAAACAAGAAAATCCTGTCTAAATTACTGTAAATATGTTGTTATAACTTAGATTGTTACTGTATATATGTTTATATTTCTTGTTTGGCTTGTTTATCTGTTTAAAATTAAAAACAGAAAATCCTGTGTAAATTACTGTACATATGTTGTTATAACTGAGATTGTTGTTGTATAAAGGTTTATATTTCTTGTTTGGCTTGTTTATCTGTTGCCTTGAGAGCAAAGTTGACCAATCACTAGTTTATTTCTTTAAAAATTGCGCTTGGGATCCGCTCCGCACAGTTCCTGGAACTGGACCTTGGTTGGGGGTCCAATTCCAGGAACTGGGCGGAGGCCGGCCACGGAACCAGCGACCCCGCGAGCCGCAATCCCGGGGGGGGCTAGCTCCGCTTGGGACCCGCTCCGCCCAATTCCTGGAACTGAACCTTGGTTCAGGGTCAGATTCCAGGAATTGGGCGTAGACGGGTGAATGACCCAGCGGACCGGCGAGCCTCAATCCCGGTGTTCTCGGCCCCGCTTCGCGGAGCCTCGCGGGGGCTAGCTCCGCTTGGGACCCGCTCCGCCCAATTCCAGGAACTGGACCTTGGTTGGGGGTCCAGTTCCATGAACTGGGCGTAGACGGGTGAATGACCCAGCGATGCTCCCGGATTCCTGGAAGTTGACCTCGGTACAGGTTGAATTCCTGGAATTGGAACTAGGGTTAGGGTTAGCTTCGCGGGGGCCTTGGTGCGCTTGGGGCCCGCTTCGCGGGCCAGGTTGAGCCCATCGGTAGCATTCCTGGAAGTTGACCTCGCTCCAGGTTGAATTCCTGGAATTCGACCGAAGGGGAGCTGGACCCACCAAACCCGGGACCAACCATGCCGGTGTTCTCGGCCCCGCTCCGCGGGGCCTCGGTGCACTTGGGGCCCGCTGCGCGGGCCAGGTCGAGCCCATCGGTAGCATTCCTGGAAGTTGACCTCGCTCCAGGTTGAATTCCTGGAATTCGACCGAAGGGGAGCTGGACCCACCAAACCCGGGACCAACCATGCCGGTGTTCTCGGCCCCGCTCCGCGGGGCCTCGGTGCGCTTGGGGCCCGCTGCGCGGGCCAGGTCGAGCCCATCGGTAGCATTCCTGGAAGTTGACCTCGCTCCAGGTTGAATTCCTGGAATTCGACCGAAGGGGAGCTGGACCCACCAAACCCGGGACCAACCATGCCGGTGTTCTCGGCCCCGCTCCGCGGGGCCTCGGTGCGCTTGGGGCCCGCTGCGCGGGCCAGGTCGAGCCCATCGGTCGGAATCCTGGAAATGGACCTTGGATGGGGTTGAATTCCTGGAAATCGACTCAAGCCGGGAACCGAACCTCCCTCCCCGGGTGCTACCATGGCGGTACTCGGCCCCGCTCCGCGGGGCCTCGGTGCGCTTGGGGCCCGCTGCGCGGGCCAGGTTTAGCCCATCGGTCGAAATCCTGGAAATGGACCTTGGATGGGGTCGAATTCCTGGAAATCGACTCAAGCCGGGAACCGAACCTCCCTCCCCGGGTGCTACCATGGCGGTGTTCTCGGCCCCGCTCCGCGGGGCCTCGGTGCGCTTGGGGCCCGCTGCGCGGGCCAGGTTTAGCCCATCGGTCGAAATCCTGGAAATCGACCTTGGATGGGGTCGAATTCCTGGAAATCGACTCAAGCCGGGAACCGAACCTCCCTCCCCGGGTGCTACCATGGCGGTACTCGGCCCCGCTTCGCGGGGCCTCGGTGCGCTTGGGGCCCGCTGCGCGGGCCAGGTTTAGCCCATCGGTCGAAATCCTGGAAATCGACCTTGGATGTGGTCGAATTCCTGGAAATCGACTCAAGCCGGTAACCGAACCTCCCTCCCCGGGTGCTACCATGGCGGTGTTCTCGGCCCCGCTTCGCGGGGCCTCGGTGTGCTTGGGGCCCGCTTCGCGGGCCAGGTTTAGCCCATCGGTCGAAATCCTGGAAATCGACCTTGGATGGGGTCGAATTCCTGGAAATCGACTCAAGCCGGGAACCGAACCTCCCTCCCCGGGTGGTACCATGGCGGTGTTCTCGGCCCCGCTTCGCGGGGCCTCGGTGCGCTTGGGGCCCGCTGCGCGGGCCAGGTTTAGCCCATCGGTCGAAATCCTGGAAATGGACGTTGGATGATGTCGAATTCCTGGAAATCGACTAAAGCCGGGAACCGAACCTCCCTCCCCGGGTGGTACCATGGCGGTGTTCTCGGCCCCGCTCCGCGGGGCCTCGGTGCGCTTGGGGCCCGCTTCGCGGGCCAGGTTTAGCCCATCGGTCGAAATCCTGGAAATCGACCTTGGATGATGTCGAATTCCTGGAAATCGACTCAAGCCGGGAACCGAACCTCCCTCCCCGGGTGGTACCATGGCGGTGTTCTCGGCCCCGCTTCGCGGGGCCTCGGTGCGCTTGGGGCCCGCTTCGCGGGCCAGGTTTAGCCCATCGGTCGAAATCCTGGAAATCGACCCTGGATGTGTCGAATTCCTGGAAATCGACTCAAGCCGGAAACCGAACCTCCCTCCCCGGGTGCTACCATGGCGGTGTTCTCGGCCCCGCTTCGCGGGGCCTCTGTGCGCTTTGGGCCCGCTGCGCGGGCCAGGTTTGGCCCATCGGTCGGAATCCTGGAAATGGACCTTGGATGGGGTCGAATTCCTGGAAATCGACTCAAGCCGGGAACGGAACCTCCCTCCCCGGGTGCTACCATGGCGGTGTTCTCGGCCCCGCTCCGCGGGGCCTCGGTGCGCTTGGGGCCCGCTGCGCGGGCCAGGTTTAGCCCATCGGTCGAAATCCTGGAAATCGACCTAGGATTGGGGTCGAATTCCTGGAAATTGACTCAAGCCGGGAACCGAACCTCCCTCCCCGGGTGCTACCATGGCGGTACTCGGCCCCGCTTCGCGGGGCCTCGGTGCGCTTGGGGCCCGCTGCGCGGGCCAGGTTTAGCCCATCGGTCGAAATCCTGGAAATCGACCTTGGATGTGGTCGAATTCCTGGAAATCGACTCAAGCCGGAAACCGAACCTCCCTCCCCGGGTGCTACCATGGCGGTGTTCTCGGCCCCGCTTCGCGGGGCCTCTGTGCGCTTTGGGCCCGCTGCGCGGGCCAGGTTTGTCCCATCGGTCGGAATCCTGGAAATGGACCTTGGATGGGGTCGAATTCCTGGAAATCGACTCAAGCCGGGAACGGAACCTCCCTCCCCGGGTGCTACCATGGCGGTACTCGGCCCCGCTTCGCGGGGCCTCGGTGCGCTTGGGGCCCGCTGCGCGGGCCAGGTTTAGCCCATCGGTCGAAATCCTGGAAATGGACCTTGGATGGGGTCGAATTCCTGGAAATCGACTCAAGCCGGGAACCGAACCTCCCTCCCCGGGTGGCACCATGGCGGTGTTCTCGGCCCCGCTTCGCGGGGCCTCGGTGCGCTAGGGGCCCGCTTCGCGGGCCAGGTTTAGCCCATCGGTCGAAATCCTGGAAATGGACGTTGGATGATGTCGAAATCCTGGAAATCGACTCAAGCCGGAAACCGAACCTCCCTCCCCGGGTGCTACCATGGCGGTGTTCTCGGCCCCGCTCCGCGGGGCCTCGGTGCGCTTGGGGCCCGCTGCGCGGGCCGGGTTTAGCCCATCGGTCGAAATCCTGGAAATGGACCTTGGATGGGGTCGAATTCCTGGAAATCGACTCAAGCCGGGAACAGAACCTCCCTCCCCGGGTGGCACCATGGCGGTGTTCTCGGCCCCGCTTCGCGGGGCCTCGGTGCGCTTGGGGCCCGCTGCGCGGGCCAGGTTTAGCCCATCGGTCGAAATCCTGGAAATGGACGTTGGATGATGTCGAATTCCTGGAAATCGACTAAAGCCGGGAACCGAACCTCCCTCCCCGGGTGCTACCATGGCGGTACTCGGCCCCGCTTCGCGGGGCCTCGGTGCGCTTGGGGCCCGCTGCGCGGGCCAGGTTTAGCCCATCGGTCGAAATCCTGGAAATCGACCCTGGATGTGTCGAATTCCTGGAAATCGACTCAAGCCGGAAACGGAACCTCCCTCCCGGGTGCTACCATGGCGGTGTTCTCGGCCCCGCTCCGCGGGGCCTCGGTGCGCTTGGGGCCCGCTGCGCGGGCCAGGTTTAGCCCATCGGTCGAAATCCTGGAAATCGACCTTGGATGGGGTCGAATTCCTGGAAATCGACTCAAGCCGGGAACCGAACCTCCCTCCCCGGGTGCTACCATGGCGGTACTCGGCCGCGCTTCGCGGGGCCTCGGTGCGCTTGGGGCCCGCTGCGCGGGCCAGGTTTAGCCCATCGGTCGAAATCCTGGAAATCGACCTTGGAAGGGGTCGAATTCCTGGAAATCGACTCAAGCCGGGAACCGAACCTCCCTCCCCGGGTGGTACCATGGCGGTGTTCTCGGCCCCGCTTCGCGGGGCCTCGGTGTGCTTGGGGCCCGCTTCGCGGGCCAGGTTTAGCCCATCGGTCGAAATCCTGGAAATGGACCTTGGATGGGGTCGAATTCCTGGAAATCGACTCAAGCCGGGAACCGAACCTCCCTCCCCGGGTGCTACCATGGCGGTACTGGGCCCCGCTTCGCGGGGCCTCGGTGCGCTTGGGGCCCGCTGCGCGGGCCAGGTTTAGCCCATCGGTCGAAATCCTGGAAATCGACCTTGGATGGGGTCGAATTCCTGGAAATCGACTCAAGCCGGGAACCGAACCTCCCTCCCCGGGTGCTACCATGGCGGTGTTCTCGGCCCCGCTTCGCGGGGCCTCGGTGTGCTTGGGGCCCGCTTCGCGGGCCAGGTTTAGCCCATCGGTCGAAATCCTGGAAACGGACCTTGGATGGGGTCGAATTCCTGGAAATCGACTGAAGCCGGGAACCGAACCTCCCTCCCCGGGTGCTACCATGGCGGTGTTCTCGGCCCCGCTTCGCGGGGCCTCGGTGCGCTTGGGGCCCGCTGCGCGGGCCAGGTTTAGCCCATCGGTCGAAATCCTGGAAATCGACCCTGGATGTGTCGAATTCCTGGAAATCGACTCAAGCCGGAAACGGAACCTCCCTCCCCGGGTGCTACCATGGCGGTGTTCTCGGCCCCGCTCCGCGGGGCCTCGGTGCGCTTGGGGCCCGCTGCGCGGGCCAGGTTTAGCCCATCGGTCGAAATCCTGGAAATCGACCTTGGATGGGGTCGAATTCCTGGAAATCGACTCAAGCCGGGAACCGAACCTCCCTCCCCGGGTGCTACCATGGCGGTACTCGGCCTCGCTTCGCGGGGCCTCGGTGCGCTTGGGGCCCGCTGCGCGGGCCAGGTTTAGCCCATCGGTCGAAATCCTGGAAATCGACCTTTGATGGGGTCGAATTCCTGGAAATCGACTCAAGCCGGGAACCGAACCTCCCTCCCCGGGTGCTACCATGGCGGTACTCGGCCCCGCTTCGCGGGGCCTCGGTGCGCTTGGGGCCCGCTGCGCGGGCCAGGTTTAGCCCATCGGTCGAAATCCTGGAAATGGACCTTGGATGGGGTCAAATTCCTGGAAATCGACTCAAGCCGGGAACCGAACCTCCCTCCCCGGGTGCTACCATGGCGGTACTCGGCCCCGCTTCGCGGGGCCTCGGTGCGCTTGGGGCCCGCTGCGCGGGCCAGGTTTAGCCCATCGGTCGAAATCCTGGAAATGGACCTTGGATGGGGTCGAATTCCTGGAAATCGACTCAAGCCGGGAACCGAACCTCCCTCCCCGGGTGGTACCATGGCGGTGTTCTCGGCCCCGCTTCGCGGGGCCTCGGTGTGCTTGGGGCCCGCTTCGCGGGCCAGGTTTAGCCCATCGGTCGAAATCCTGGAAATGGACCTTGGATGGGGTCGAATTCCTGGAAATCGACTCAAGCCGGGAACCGAACCTCCCTCCCCGGGTGCTACCATGGCGGTACTCGGCCCCGCTTCGCGGGGCCTCGGTGCGCTTGGGGCCCGCTGCGCGGGCCAGGTTTAGCCCATCGGTCGAAATCCTGGAAATCGACCTTGGATGGGGTCGAATTCCTGGAAATCGACTCAAGCCGGGAACCGAACCTCCCTCCCCGGGTGCTACCATGGCGGTACTCGGCCCCGCTTCGCGGGGCCTCGGTGCGCTTGGGGCCCGCTGCGCGGGCCAGGTTTAGCCCATCGGTCGAAATCCTGGAAATGGACCTTGGATGGGGTCGAATTCCTGGAAATCGACTCAAGCCGGGAACCGAACCTCCCTCCCCGGGTGGTACCATGGCGGTGTTCTCGGCCCCGCTCCGCGGGGCCTCGGTGCGCTTGGGGCCCGCTGCGCGGGCCAGGTTTAGCCCATCGGTCGAAATCCTGGAAATCGACCTTGGATGGGGTCGAATTCCTGGAAATCGACTCAAGCCGGGAACCGAACCTCCCTCCCCGGGTGCTACCATGGCGGTACTCGGCCCCGCTTCGCGGGGCCTCGGTGCGCTTGGGGCCCGCTGCGCGGGCCAGTTTTAGCCCATCGGTCGAAATCCTGGAAATGGACCTTGGATGGGGTCGAATTCCTGGAAATCGACTCAAGCCGGGAACCGAACCTCCCTCCCCGGGTGGTACCATGGCGGTGTTCTCGGCCCCGCTTCGCGGGGCCTCGGTGTGCTTGGGGCCCGCTTCGCGGGCCAGGTTTAGCCCATCGGTCGAAATCCTGGAAATGGACCTTGGATGGGGTCGAATTCCTGGAAATCGACTCAAGCCGGGAACCGAACCTCCCTCCCCGGTGCTACCATGGCGGTACTCGGCCTCGCTTCGCGGGGCCTCGGTGCGCTTGGGGCCCGCTTCGCGGGCCGGGTTTAGCCCATCGGTCGAAATCCTGGAAATCGACCTTGGATGTGTCGAATTCCTGGAAATCGACTCAAGCCGGAAACGGAACCTCCCTCCCCGGGTGCTACCATGGCGGTGTTCTCGGCCCCGCTTCGCGGGGCCTCGGTGCGCTTGGGGCCCGCTTCGCGGGCCGGGTTTAGCCCATCGGTCGAAATCCTGGAAATCGACCCTGGATGTGTCGAATTCCTGGAAATCGACTCAAGCCGGAAACGGAACCTCCCTCCCCGGGTGCTACCATGGCGGTGTTCTCGGCCCCGCTTCGCGGGGCCTCGGTGCGCTTGGGGCCCGCTTCGCGGGCCAGGTTTAGCCCATCGGTCGAAATCCTGGAAATCGACCCTGGATGTGTCGAATTCCTGGAAATCGACTCAAGCCGGAAACCGAACCTCCCTCCCCGGGTGCTACCATGGCGGTACTCGGCCCCGCTTCGCGGGGCCTCGGTGCGCTTGGGGCCCGCTGCGCGGGCCAGGTTTAGCCCATCGGTCGAAATCCTGGAAACGGACCTTGGATGGGGTCGAATTCCTGGAAATCGACTCAAGCCGGAAACCGTACCTCCCTCCCCGGGTGGTACCATGGCGGTGTTCTCGGCCCCGCTTCGCGGGGCCTCGGTGCGCTTGGGGCCCGCTTCGCGGGCCAGGTTTAGCCCATCGGTCGAAATCCTGGAAATCGACCTTGGATGTGTCGAATTCCTGGAAATCGACTCAAGCCGGAAACGGAACCTCCCTCCCCGGGTGCTACCATGGCGGTGTTCTTGGCCCCGCTTCGCGGGGCCTCGGTGCGCTTGGGGCCCGCTTCGCGGGCCGGGTTTAGCCCATCGGTCGAAATCCTGGAAATCGACCTTGGATGTGTCGAATTCCTGGAAATCGACTCAAGCCGGAAACGGAACCTCCCTCCCCGGGTGCTACCATGGCGGTGTTCTCGGCCCCGCTTCGCGGGGCCTCGGTGCGCTTGGGGCCCGCTTCGCGGGCCGGGTTTAGCCCATCGGTCGAAATCCTGGAAATCGACCCTGGATGTGTCGAATTCCTGGAAATCGACTCAAGCCGGAAACGGAACCTCCCTCCCCGGGTGCTACCATGGCGGTGTTCTCGGCCCCGCTTCGCGGGGCCTCGGTGCGCTTGGGGCCCGCTGCGCGGCCCAGGTTTAGCCCATCGGTCGAAATCCTGGAAATCGACCCTGGATGTGTCGAATTCCTGGAAATCGACTCAAGCCGGAAACGGAACATCCCTCCCCGGGTGCTACCATGGCGGTGTTCTCGGCCCCGCTTCGCGGGGCCTCGGTGCGCTTGGGGCCCGCTTCGCGGGCCGGGTTTAGCCCATCGGTCGAAATCCTGGAAATCGACCCTGGATGTGTCGAATTCCTGGAAATCGACTCAAGCCGGAAACGGAACCTCCCTCCCCGGGTGCTACCATGGCGGTGTTCTCGGCCCCGCTTCGCGGGGCCTCGGTGCGCTTGGGGCCCGCTGCGCGGGCCAGGTTTAGCCCATCGGTCGAAATCCTGGAAATCGACCCTGGATGTGTCGAATTCCTGGAAATCGACTCAAGCCGGAAACGGAACCTCCCTCCCCGGGTGCTACCATGGCGGTGTTCTCGGCCCCGCTTCGCGGGGCCTCGGTGCGCTTGGGGCCCGCTTCGCGGGCCAGGTTTAGCCCATCGGTCGAAATCCTGGAAATCGACCTTGGATGTGTCGAATTCCTGGAAATCGACTCAAGCCGGAAACGGAACCTCCCTCCCCGGGTGCTACCATGGCGGTGTTCTCGGCCCCGCTTCGCGGGGCCTCGGTGCGCTTGGGGCCCGCTGCGCGGGCCAGGTTTAGCCCATCGGTCGAAATCCTGGAAATCGACCCTGGATGTGTCGAATTCCTGGAAATCGACTCAAGCCGGAAACGGAACCTCCCTCCCCGGGTGCTACCATGGCGGTGTTCTCGGCCCCGCTTCGCGGGGCCTCGGTGCGCTTGGGGCCCGCTGCGCGGGCCGGGTTTAGCCCATCGGTCGAAATCCTGGAAATGGACCTTGGATGGGGTCGCATTCCTGGAAATCGACTCAAGCCGGGAACCGAACCTCCCTCCCCGGGTGGCACCATGGCGGTGTTCTCGGCCCCGCTCCGCGGGGCCTCGGTGCGCTTGGGGCCCGCTTCGCGGGCCAGGTTTAGCCCATCGGTCGAAATCCTGGAAATCGACCCTGGATGTGTCGAATTCCTGGAAATCGACAAAAGCCGGAAACCGAACCTCCCTCCCCGGGTGCTACCATGGCGGTGTTCTCGGCCCCGCTTCGCGGGGCCTCGGTGCGCTTGGGGCCCGCTGCGCGGGCCGGGTTTAGCCCATCGGTCGAAATCCTGGAAATGGACCTTGGATGGGGTCGAATTCCTGGAAATCGACTCAAGCCGGAAACGGAACCTCCCTCCCCGGGTGCTACCATGGCGGTGTTCTCGGCCCCGCTTCGCGGGGCCTCGGTGCGCTTGGGGCCCGCTGCGCGGGCCAGGTTTAGCCCATCGGTCGAAATCCTGGAAATCGACCCTGGATGTGTCGAATTCCTGGAAATCGACTCAAGCCGGAAACGGAACCTCCCTCCCCGGGTGCTACCATGGCGGTGTTCTCGGCCCCGCTTCGCGGGGCCCCGGTGCGCTTGGGGCCCGCTGCGCGGGCCAGGTTTAGCCCATCGGTCGAAATCCTGGAAATCGACCCTGGATGTGTCGAATTCCTGGAAATCGACTCAAGCCGGAAACGGAACCTCCCTCCCCGGGTGCTACCATGGCGGTGTTCTCGGCCCCGCTTCGCGGGGCCTCGGTGCGCTTGGGGCCCGCTTCGCGGGCCGGGTTTAGCCCATCGGTCGAAATCCTGGAAATCGACCTTGGATGTGTCGAATTCCTGGAAATCGACTCAAGCCGGAAACGGAACCTCCCTCCCCGGGTGCTACCATGGCGGTGTTCTCGGCCCCGCTTCGCGGGGCCTCGGTGCGCTTGGGGCCCGCTTCGCGGGCCGGGTTTAGCCCATCGGTCGAAATCCTGGAAATCGACCCTGGATGTGTCGAATTCCTGGAAATCGACTCAAGCCGGAAACGGAACCTCCCTCCCCGGGTGCTACCATGGCGGTGTTCTCGGCCCCGCTTCGCGGGGCCTCGGTGCGCTTGGGGCCCGCTGCGCGGGCCAGTTTTAGCCCATCGGTCGAAATCCTGGAAATGGACCTTGGATGGGGTCGAATTCCTGGAAATCGACTCAAGCCGGGAACCGAACCTCCCTCCCCGGGTGCTACCATGGCGGTGTTCTCGGCCCCGCTTCGCGGGGCCTCGGTGTGCTTGGGGCCCGCTTCGCGGGCCAGGTTTAGCCCATCGGTCGAAATCCTGGAAATGGACCTTGGATGGGGTCGAATTCCTGGAAATCGACTCAAGCCGGGAACCGAACCTCCCTCCCCGGTGCTACCATGGCGGTACTCGGCCTCGCTTCGCGGGGCCTCGGTGCGCTTGGGGCCCGCTTCGCGGGCCGGGTTTAGCCCATCGGTCGAAATCCTGGAAATCGACCTTGGATGTGTCGAATTCCTGGAAATCGACTCAAGCCGGAAACGGAACCTCCCTCCCCGGGTGCTACCATGGCGGTGTTCTCGGCCCCGCTTCGCGGGGCCTCGGTGCGCTTGGGGCCCGCTTCGCGGGCCGGGTTTAGCCCATCGGTCGAAATCCTGGAAATCGACCCTGGATGTGTCGAATTCCTGGAAATCGACTCAAGCCGGAAACGGAACCTCCCTCCCCGGGTGCTACCATGGCGGTGTTCTCGGCCCCGCTTCGCGGGGCCTCGGTGCGCTTGGGGCCCGCTTCGCGGGCCAGGTTTAGCCCATCGGTCGAAATCCTGGAAATCGACCCTGGATGTGTCGAATTCCTGGAAATCGACTCAAGCCGGAAACCGAACCTCCCTCCCCGGGTGCTACCATGGCGGTACTCGGCCCCGCTTCGCGGGGCCTCGGTGCGCTTGGGGCCCGCTGCGCGGGCCAGGTTTAGCCCATCGGTCGAAATCCTGGAAACGGACCTTGGATGGGGTCGAATTCCTGGAAATCGACTCAAGCCGGAAACCGTACCTCCCTCCCCGGGTGGTACCATGGCGGTGTTCTCGGCCCCGCTTCGCGGGGCCTCGGTGCGCTTGGGGCCCGCTTCGCGGGCCAGGTTTAGCCCATCGGTCGAAATCCTGGAAATCGACCTTGGATGTGTCGAATTCCTGGAAATCGACTCAAGCCGGAAACGGAACCTCCCTCCCCGGGTGCTACCATGGCGGTGTTCTTGGCCCCGCTTCGCGGGGCCTCGGTGCGCTTGGGGCCCGCTTCGCGGGCCGGGTTTAGCCCATCGGTCGAAATCCTGGAAATCGACCTTGGATGTGTCGAATTCCTGGAAATCGACTCAAGCCGGAAACGGAACCTCCCTCCCCGGGTGCTACCATGGCGGTGTTCTCGGCCCCGCTTCGCGGGGCCTCGGTGCGCTTGGGGCCCGCTTCGCGGGCCGGGTTTAGCCCATCGGTCGAAATCCTGGAAATCGACCCTGGATGTGTCGAATTCCTGGAAATCGACTCAAGCCGGAAACGGAACCTCCCTCCCCGGGTGCTACCATGGCGGTGTTCTCGGCCCCGCTTCGCGGGGCCTCGGTGCGCTTGGGGCCCGCTGCGCGGCCCAGGTTTAGCCCATCGGTCGAAATCCTGGAAATCGACCCTGGATGTGTCGAATTCCTGGAAATCGACTCAAGCCGGAAACGGAACATCCCTCCCCGGGTGCTACCATGGCGGTGTTCTCGGCCCCGCTTCGCGGGGCCTCGGTGCGCTTGGGGCCCGCTTCGCGGGCCGGGTTTAGCCCATCGGTCGAAATCCTGGAAATCGACCCTGGATGTGTCGAATTCCTGGAAATCGACTCAAGCCGGAAACGGAACCTCCCTCCCCGGGTGCTACCATGGCGGTGTTCTCGGCCCCGCTTCGCGGGGCCTCGGTGCGCTTGGGGCCCGCTGCGCGGGCCAGGTTTAGCCCATCGGTCGAAATCCTGGAAATCGACCCTGGATGTGTCGAATTCCTGGAAATCGACTCAAGCCGGAAACGGAACCTCCCTCCCCGGGTGCTACCATGGCGGTGTTCTCGGCCCCGCTTCGCGGGGCCTCGGTGCGCTTGGGGCCCGCTTCGCGGGCCAGGTTTAGCCCATCGGTCGAAATCCTGGAAATCGACCTTGGATGTGTCGAATTCCTGGAAATCGACTCAAGCCGGAAACGGAACCTCCCTCCCCGGGTGCTACCATGGCGGTGTTCTCGGCCCCGCTTCGCGGGGCCTCGGTGCGCTTGGGGCCCGCTGCGCGGGCCAGGTTTAGCCCATCGGTCGAAATCCTGGAAATCGACCCTGGATGTGTCGAATTCCTGGAAATCGACTCAAGCCGGAAACGGAACCTCCCTCCCCGGGTGCTACCATGGCGGTGTTCTCGGCCCCGCTTCGCGGGGCCTCGGTGCGCTTGGGGCCCGCTGCGCGGGCCGGGTTTAGCCCATCGGTCGAAATCCTGGAAATGGACCTTGGATGGGGTCGCATTCCTGGAAATCGACTCAAGCCGGGAACCGAACCTCCCTCCCCGGGTGGCACCATGGCGGTGTTCTCGGCCCCGCTCCGCGGGGCCTCGGTGCGCTTGGGGCCCGCTTCGCGGGCCAGGTTTAGCCCATCGGTCGAAATCCTGGAAATCGACCCTGGATGTGTCGAATTCCTGGAAATCGACAAAAGCCGGAAACCGAACCTCCCTCCCCGGGTGCTACCATGGCGGTGTTCTCGGCCCCGCTTCGCGGGGCCTCGGTGCGCTTGGGGCCCGCTGCGCGGGCCGGGTTTAGCCCATCGGTCGAAATCCTGGAAATGGACCTTGGATGGGGTCGAATTCCTGGAAATCGACTCAAGCCGGAAACGGAACCTCCCTCCCCGGGTGCTACCATGGCGGTGTTCTCGGCCCCGCTTCGCGGGGCCTCGGTGCGCTTGGGGCCCGCTGCGCGGGCCAGGTTTAGCCCATCGGTCGAAATCCTGGAAATCGACCCTGGATGTGTCGAATTCCTGGAAATCGACTCAAGCCGGAAACGGAACCTCCCTCCCCGGGTGCTACCATGGCGGTGTTCTCGGCCCCGCTTCGCGGGGCCCCGGTGCGCTTGGGGCCCGCTGCGCGGGCCAGGTTTAGCCCATCGGTCGAAATCCTGGAAATCGACCCTGGATGTGTCGAATTCCTGGAAATCGACTCAAGCCGGAAACGGAACCTCCCTCCCCGGGTGCTACCATGGCGGTGTTCTCGGCCCCGCTTCGCGGGGCCTCGGTGCGCTTGGGGCCCGCTTCGCGGGCCGGGTTTAGCCCATCGGTCGAAATCCTGGAAATCGACCTTGGATGTGTCGAATTCCTGGAAATCGACTCAAGCCGGAAACGGAACCTCCCTCCCCGGGTGCTACCATGGCGGTGTTCTCGGCCCCGCTTCGCGGGGCCTCGGTGCGCTTGGGGCCCGCTTCGCGGGCCGGGTTTAGCCCATCGGTCGAAATCCTGGAAATCGACCCTGGATGTGTCGAATTCCTGGAAATCGACTCAAGCCGGAAACGGAACCTCCCTCCCCGGGTGCTACCATGGCGGTGTTCTCGGCCCCGCTTCGCGGGGCCTCGGTGCGCTTGGGGCCCGCTTCGCGGGCCGGGTTTAGCCCATCGGTCGAAATCCTGGAAATCGACCTTGGATGTGTCGAATTCCTGGAAATCGACTCAAGCCGGAAACGGAACCTCCCTCCCCGGGTGCTACCATGGCGGTGTTCTCGGCCCCGCTTCGCGGGGCCTCGGTGCGCTTGGGGCCCGCTTCGCGGGCCGGGTTTAGCCCATCGGTCGAAATCCTGGAAATCGACCCTGGATGTGTCGAATTCCTGGAAATCGACTCAAGCCGGAAACGGAACCTCCCTCCCCGGGTGCTACCATGGCGGTGTTCTCGGCCCCGCTTCGCGGGGCCTCGGTGCGCTTGGGGCCCGCTTCGCGGGCCGGGTTTAGCCCATCGGTCAAAATCCTGGAAATCGACCTTGGATGTGTCGAATTCCTGGAAATCGACTCAAGCCGGAAACGGAACCTCCCTCCCCGGGTGCTACCATGGCGGTGTTCTCGGCCCCGCTTCGCGGGGCCTCGGTGCGCTTGGGGCCTGCTTCGCGGGCCGGGTTTAGCCCATCGGTCGAAATCCTGGAAATCGACCTTGGATGTGTCGAATTCCTGGAAATCGACTCAAGCCGGAAACGGAACCTCCCTCCTCGGGTGCTACCATGGCGGTGTTCTCGGCCCCGCTTCGCGGGGCCTCGGTGCGCTTGGGGCCCGCTTCGCGGGCCGGGTTTAGCCCATCGGTCGAAATCCTGGAAATCGACCTTGGATGTGTCGAATTCCTGGAAATCGACTCAAGCCGGAAACGGAACCTCCCTCCCCGGGTGCTACCATGGCGGTGTTCTCGACCCCGCTTCGCGGGGCCTCGGTGCGCTTGGGGCCCGCTTCGCGGGCCGGGTTTAGCCCATCGGTCGAAATCCTGGAAATCGACCCTGGATGTGTCGAATTCCTGGAAATCGACTCAAGCCGGAAACGGAACCTCCCTCCCCGGGTGCTACCATGGCGGTGTTCTCGGCCCCGCTTCGCGGGGCCTCGGTGCGCTTGGGGCCCGCTTCGCGGGCCGGGTTTAGCCCATCGGTCGAAATCCTGGAAATCGACCCTGGATGTGTCGAATTCCTGGAAATCGACTCAAGCCGGAAACGGAACCTCCCTCCCCGGGTGCTACCATGGCGGTGTTCTCGGCCCCGCTTCGCGGGGCCTCGGTGCGCTTGGGGCCCGCTTCGCGGGCCAGGTTTAGCCCATCGGTCGAAATCCTGGAAATCGACCCTGGATGTGTCGAATTCCTGGAAATCAACTCAAGCCGGAAACGGAGCCTCCCTCCCCGGGTGCTACCATGGCGGTGTTCTCGGCCCCGCTTCGCGGGGCCTCGGTGCGCTTGGGGCCCGCTTCGCGGGCCAGGTTTAGCCCATCGGTCGAAATCCTGGAAATCGACCCTGGATGTGTCGAATTCCTGGAAATCGACTCAAGCCGGAAACGGAGCCTCCCTCCCCGGGTGCTACCATGGCGGTGTTCTCGGCCCCGCTTCGCGGGGCCTCGGTGCGCTTGGGGCCCGCTTCGCGGGCCGGGTTTAGCCCATCGGTCGAAATCCTGGAAATCGACCCTGGATGTGTCGAATTCCTGGAAATCGACTCAAGCCGGAAACGGAACCTCCCTCCCCGGGTGCTACCATGGCGGTGTTCTCGGCCCCGCTTCGCGGGGCCTCGGTGCGCTTGGGGCCCGCTTCGCGGGCCGGGTTTAGCCCATCGGTCGAAATCCTGGAAATCGACCCTGGATGTGTCGAATTCCTGGAAATCGACTCAAGCCGGAAACGGAACCTCCCTCCCCGGGTGCTACCGTGGCGGTGTTCTCGGCCCCGCTTCGCGGGGCCTCGGTGCGCTTGGGGCCCGCTGCGCGGGCCAGGTTTAGCCCATCGGTCGAAATCCTGGAAATCGACCTCGGTCCAGGTTGAATTCCTGGAATTGGACTTCGGGGGTCAGGTTTAGCCCATCGGTCGCATTCCTGGAATTCGACCTCGGTCCTCCAGGTTGAATTCCTGGAATTCGACCTTGCGGGCAGGTTAACCGATCGGTAGGAATCCTGGAAATGAACCCCGGTTGTTTGGGGTTGGTTTCCTGGAAATCGACTTCGGGGGTTAGGTTAGCCCATCGGTAGAAATCCTGGAAATGAACCTCGGTTGGTTCGGGGTTGAATTCCTGGAAATCGACTCAAGCCAGGGACGGAATCGGAACCACCCACCCCGGGCCGGTGCTCTCGGCCCGGCTTCGCGGAGCAGGTTTAGCCCATCGGTAGGAATCCTGGAACTGGACCTTGGATGGTTGGGGTCGAATTCCTGGAAATCGACTCAAGCCAGGGACGGAATCGGAACCACCCACCCCGGGCCGGTGCTCTCGGCCCGGCTTCGCAGAGCAGGTTTAGCCCATCGGTAGGAATCCTGGAACTGGACCTTGGGTGGTGGTTGGGGTTAAATTCCTGGAAATCGACTTCGGGGGTTAGGTTAGCCCATCGGTAGAAATCCTGGAAATGAACCTCGGTTGGTTCGGGGTTGAATTCCTGGAAATCGACTCAAGCCGGGGACGGAATCGGAACCACCCACCCCGGGCCGGTGCTCTCGGCCCGGCTTCGCGGGGCAGGTTTAGCCCATCGGTAGCATTCCTGGAAATCGACTTCGAACCACCCCCCCGGGCCGGTGCTCTCGGCCCGGCTTCGCGGGGCAGGTTTAGCCCATCGGTAGCATTCCTGGAAATCGACTTCGAACCACCCCCCCGGGCCGGTGCTCTCGGCCCGGCTTCGCGGGGCAGGTTTAGCCCATCGGTAGCATTCCTGGAAATCGACTTCGGAGGTCAGGTTTAGCCCATCGGTAGCTTTCATGGAAGTTGACCTCGGTCCTCCAGGTTGAATTCCTGGAATTCGACCTACCTGGCAGGTTAACCGATCGGTAGGAATCCTGGAAATGAACCTCGGTTTTTTTGCGGTTGTTTTCCTGGAAATCGACTTCGGGGGTTAGGTTAGCCCATCGGTAGAAATCCTGGAAATGAACCTCGGTTGGTTCGGGGTTGAATTCCTGGAAATCGACTCAAGCCGGGGACGGAATCGGAACCACCCACCCCGGGCCGGTGCTCTCGGCCCGGCTTCGCGGGGCAGGTTTAGCCCATCGGTAGCATTCCTGGAAATCGACTTCGAACCACCCCCCCGGGCCGGTGCTCTCGGCCCGGCTTCGCGGGGCAGGTTTAGCCCATCGGTAGCATTCCTGGAAATCGACTTCAAACCACCCCCCCGGGCCGGTGCTCTCGGCCCGGCTTCGCGGGGCAGGTTTAGCCCATCGGTAGCATTCCTGGAAATCGACTTCGGAGGTCAGGTTTAGCCCATCGGTAGCTTTCATGGAAGTTGACCTCGGTCCTCCAGGTTGAATTCCTGGAATTCGACCTACCTGGCAGGTTAACCGATCGGTAGGAATCCTGGAAATGAACCTCGGTTTTTTTGCGGTTGTTTTCCTGGAAATTGACTTAAGCGGGGGACAGAATCGGAACCACCCACCCCGGGCCGGTGCTCTCGGCCCGGCTTCGCGGGGCAGGTTTAGCCCATCGGTAGCATTCCTGGAAATCGACTTCGAACCACCCCCCCGGGCCGGTGCTCTCGGCCCGGCTTCGCGGGGCAGGTTTAGCCCATCGGTAGCATTCCTGGAAATCGACTTCGGAGGTCAGGTTTAGCCCATCGGTAGCTTTCATGGAAGTTGACCTCGGTCCTCCAGGTTGAATTCCTGGAATTCGACCTACCTGGCAGGTTAACCGATCGGTAGGAATCCTGGAAATGAACCTCGGTTTTTTTACGGTTGTATTCCTGGAAATGGACTTAAGCGGGGGACGGAATCGGAACCACCCACCCCGGGCCCGGTGCTCTCGGCCCGGCTTCGCGGGGCAGGTTTAGCCCATCGGTAGCATTCCTGGAAATGGACTTCGGGGGTCAGGTTTAGCCCATCGGTAGGATTCCAGGAAGTTGACCTCGGTTGAGGTTGAATTCCTGGAATTCGACCTAGCGGGGCAGGTTAGCCGATCGGTAGGAATCCTGGAAATGAACCTCGGTTGGTTGGGGTTGGATTCCTGGAAATGGGCTTGGGGGTCAGGTTAGCCGATCGGTAGGAATCCTGGAACTGGACCTTGTTTGGGGTTGGATTCCTGGAAGTGGACTTCGCGGGGCAGGTTAGCCGATCGGTAGGAATCCTGGAATTGGACCTTGGATGGGGGTTGGATTCCTGGAAATGGACTTAAGCGGGGGACGGAATCGGAACCACCCACCAGGCCGGTGCTCTCAGGTTTAGCCCATCGGTCGGAATCCTGGAACTGGATCTTGGTTGGTTGGGGTTGGATTCCTGGAACTGGACCTGGAACTGGTTGGGGCTCAATTCCTGAAAATGGACTCAGGCCGGGAATGGAACCACCCAGCCCGGGACTCACCATGCCGGTGTTCTCGACGTGTTTGGGGCCCGCTTCGCCGATCGGTAAGAATCCTGGAACTCGACCTTGGTTGGGTTTGGATTCCTCGAAATGGACTTAAGCGGAAAATGGAACCACCGACCCTGACACATTGTGAGAGGCATGCAGCATTGTCTTAAAACATACAATGTAAAAAACCTGGAAGAAGACCCACCAGAACTCCAACATTCCAAATTGACTTTAATTTTCACATCTTTTGATCCTAATTCGGACTTGGTTTCAAATGTTCTCAATACATAGTTCCAGCTCACGGCATAGCTGTCGAAATGCTGGTTGTTCAGCCACGATCTCCCGTATCCTTTTTTTCAGGACCAACTTTTCCTGGATCTCTCTTTCGAAGAGAGTTTTGGCCATGGAATAAAATTGTGGTGTGAGTGCGAGTTTTCTTCGTTGACCCTGAAAGACATAAAAATGACAAAGGTTTAATTTTAGGATTTCCACATTAGAGTCCCCCTCCGCAGCCCAAGTCTACTTACAGAATTATGATGACTGATTTTTTCTGGAAGTGTTGTTGGCTCTGAATTTGGTTTGGGAGATCTCTTTTGCTGTGTTTCGTTCCCTTTTTGGATGGAATTTGTCCTTTTTCTTTAACTTGATCTTCTCCTTCATCTTCTTCTTCTTGCGGGACTTGAGAGTGTGAGTGGTATCACAATCCTAAGGACACAGTATGTTATATTTTGCGGGTTAGGGTTAAGGTTAGGGTTAACCCTAACCCTAACCCCCCCCCCGGGGGTTAAGAAATATTTCATGTCGGTGTATTACAATGACAGAATTACTTCCAGGAATTATACTCACAAATTTCAAGGGCGCTGGACATGTTTTTCTACCAACAAGGCATGTTCCATTATCTGTTCCGCATCTTCCCAGTCACTGAAGTCAGACTATAGTACAAAAAGCAAAATAGAAGACAAAGCTATGGGTTAGGGTTAGGGTTAGGGTTAGTTTAACAAGTTTAACAACAGGAGACATGGGACTTCCTGGATTTCACCTCAGCTTCCCTCGGGCGTACATTCTCCAATTCCATCAACTGGGGAGAAGCCTCCCTTGAAACTTGCCGTCCATCTCCCACTGTTTTGTCAGATGTTTTCACCTTTTTGCTGCTGTCTTCACTCTTCCTTTGCTGCTTCTTTTCCCCAGGTGAGCCTGTCTGTCACCAGAAAGGAAACAGTCATATTTTGGTGGCATGAGCCAGTGTTGCATTTGATTGAACCACTTCCAGGAATTCTACTCACCCGGTGCAGGGAGGAGACCTTCTGTGTTAAGGGCAGGGAGACTTCTTGTGTTAAGGGAAAGACAATTTGTTCCATGACGTCCATCTCATCTTCGTCTTCAGTCATGTACATCTATACAATGACAAAATCCAATTTGGAAGCCATGGCAATGGGGTGGGGGGGGAAACTTCCACAATAGTGACATGGGACTTCCTGGATATCACCTTAATTACTCCAATGTGTACCTTTTTTTCCTCGGACTGTGGAGTAGAGACGAGATCCCCGGGCTCCCTTGAAAGTTGCCATCCAGCCCCCACATTCTGCTCAGACCTGTTCACATCTTTGGTAGTTCTCAGCGGGGAGGCCTGTGTTAATGGCACAGAAACCTCCTGTGTCAAAGGCTCGAAAGGTTCTTCCGGGAGCTCCTCCTCATTGCAATTCACGTTCACCTATACAACAACAAAAAACAATGTATAATACATGGGTGTGGGTCATGTCTTCCACAATAGCGACACAGAACTTACTGGGGGCTGGAGTGAGTGCTCCGTAGAATTCCTGGAACTGGACCTTGGTTTGGGGTCAAATTCCAGGAACTGGACTGGGTTTGGGGGTCCAATTCCAGGAACCGGGCATAGGCGAGGCCGGTGTCCTCGGCCCCGCTGCGCGGGGCCTCGCGGGGGCTAGCTACGCTTGGGTCCCGCTCCGCACAGTTCCGGGAACTGGACTTTGGTTGGGGGTCCAATTCCAGGAACTGGACTTTGGTTGGGGGTCCAATTCCAGGAACTGGACTTTGGTTGGGGGTCCAATTCCAGGAACTGGACTTTGGTTGGGGGTCCAATTCCAGGAACTGGACTTTGGTTGGGGGTCCAATTCCAGGAACTGGACTTTAGTTGGGGGTTCAATTCCAGGAACTGGACTTTGGTTGGGGGTCCAATTCCAGGAACTGGACTTTGGTTGGGGGTCCAATTCCAGGAACTGGACTTTGGTTCGGGGTCCAATTCCAGGAACCGGGCGCGGACGGGGCAACGAAGCAACGACCACGCGACGCGACGCTTCGCGGGGCCTCAAACACGCAAGGGGCCCGCCTCGGAGGCCAGGGAAAAGCTATCGGCTATCGGTAGATTTCTAGAACTGTACCTTGGTTGTGGATGAATTCTTGGAGCGGGAACTCGCTTGAGATTTGAATTCCTGAAACCGGACTCTTTTCCCCAAAGGCGACGCACATTTCCAGGAACTCACCTCACTCATCCTTGGAACCTGCAGCGGCGCTTTCTTGTGCTTGCCCTCACACTTCGATGCGAATGAATGGGGGTTGGACAAACGCAGGCTTAAATAGTCTGGTGTTGGTGATGTCACGGTACTGCAGCCAATCACCTTCCGATTGGCCAAAGGCACCTCCTCCCCACACACAAACGCTAAGAATTAGCCAGTCAAGCGACACCTTGTGGTGAAAGCAAAAACTGCGTGACTCAGAAAAGCTTTCTTCAACAAACAGACTTTATTTTACGATTTTGTAGTGGAAAAGTATAAGATGCATATAATAGATATGGAGATGAGGCACATTTGCTCTGTAAACGCCCATCCGCTCTCATAACATGGCCAAGTGAATCTAGATAGAAAAAAAAAATAAAAAAACACTAAACGCAATTCACTGAGTAGTGTTTACAAATATGAACGCATCTTTCCGGGAATTACATGTCATCTTTAAGGAATTACATGTCACCTTTAAGGAATTGCGCGCCATTTTTAAGGAATTGCGCGCCATTTTTAAGGAATTGCACGTCATCTTTAAGGAATTTTACACGTCATCTTTAAGGAATTGCGTGTCATTTTTAAGGAATTGCGTGTCATTTTTAAGGAATTGCATGTCATCTTTAAGGAATTACATGTCATCTTTAAGGAATTTAGGTTGCCATCCTGGATGTAGACATCGCCAACTTACCCTTGACTTGTTTCCATTGCCATGTTCATTTGGGGCTCCAGTGTAGTGAGCACAATGCTCGGGATCCATCGTGGAGGTGTCTCATCTGTCAAGAGACCCCATGATTTTTTTTTTTGCAAGTGCACATGCAAAGAAAATATCATACCTTGCTGGTCATAATCAAGAGGAGGACTTTCCAGATATTGACCCATCCTTTTTTGCGCTTGCTCGCTTGACTTCTGAAGGCGGCACTGACAGCGACTGCTTTTATAGACTCAGCCCAGCCTTGCAACTGGCCATTGACCAATCACTGCGAAGGGGGTGTAACGGTAACGCCCGCCATAAAAAAAAAAAAACCCATCCAAGTCAATTTCCAGGTTTTATACATATAATTCCACAATTTCACCATGGGCAAACCAAACGTCTATTGGCTCAAAAATTACCAGTGGGAAGGGCCATATCTGACCAAAAAACAATCACTGCAATCAGCTGTTGACCAATAGATGGTCACGTCAATTTCCAGGTTGCCTACATATAATTCCACAATTTCAACGCAGTACAATTCATGGAACACAACCCGTCAATTTCCAGGTTGCCTACATATAATTCCACAATTTCACCATGGGCAAACCAAACGTCGATTGGCTCAAAAATTACTAGTGGGAAGGGCCATATCTGACCAAAAACCAATCACTGCAATCAGCTGTTGACCAATAGACGGTCACGTCAATTTCCAGGTTGCCTACATATAATTCCACAATTTCAACACAGTACAATTCATGGAACACGACCCGTACGATTCATGGAATCCGACCCGTACAGTTCATGGAACACGACCAGTACAATTCCTGGTATTCAACCCCGACCAGTAGAATTCCTGGAATCCGACACGTACAGTTCCTGGAATCCGACGCGTACAGTTCCTGGAATCCGACGCGTACAGTTCCTGGAATCCGACGCGTACAGTTCCTGGAATCCGACGCGTACAGTTCATGGAACACGACCAGTACAATTCCTGGTATTCAACCAGTACGATTCCCGGACCCCGACCAGTACAATTCCTGGAATCCGACACGTACAGTTCATGGAATACGACCAGTACAATTCCCGGGCTCCGACACGTACGATTCATGGAATCCGACCCGTAGAGTTCCTGGAATACGACCCGTACAGTTCCTGGAATCCGACGCGTACAGTTCATGGAACACGACCAGTACAATTCCTGGTATTCAACCAGTACGATTCCCGGACCCCGACCAGTACAATTCCTGGAATCCGACACGTACAGTTCATGGAATACGACCAGTACAATTCCCGGGCTCCGACACGTACGATTCATGGAATCCGACCCGTACAGTTCCCGGAATCCGACGCGTACATTTCCCGGAATCCGACGCGTACAGTTCACGGAATACGACCAGTACAGTTCACGGAACACGACCAGTACAATTCCTGGTATTCAACCAGTACAATTCCTGGTATTCGACCGGTACAATTCCCGGACCCCGACCAGTACAATTCATGGAATACGACCCGTACAGTTCCTGGAATCCGACCAGTACAATTCCTGGTATTCAACCAGTACGATTCCCGGACCCCGACCAGTACAATTCCTGGAATCCGACATGTACAGTTCATGGAATACGACCAGTACAATTCCTGGAATCCGACACATACAGTTCATGGAATCCGACCCGTACAGTTCCTGGAATCCGACGCGTACAGTTCCTGGAATCCGACCCGTACAGTTCCTGGAATCCGACGCGTACAATTCCTGGAATCCGACGCGTACAGTTCACGGAACACGACCAGCGCAATTCCCGGTATTCGACCAGCACAATTCCCGGACCCCGACCGGTACAATTCACGGAATTACGACCCGTACAGTTCCCGGAATGCGACGCGTACGATTCACGGAATACGACCCCGCCGTTCCCGAAAACCGACGCGCACGGTTCACGGAACACGACAAGTACAATTCCCGGACTCCGACCGGCGCGGTTCACGGAATACGACCCGTGCGCGATTCCTGGAATTCGACCGGGCTCACACGCGACACCTGGTGTCCGCTCGCCCGAACCGCACCCGCGTTTTTAAAACGGCCCTTAAAAAATACTTAAACAAAAAACCTTTTCAAACGAAACGCGTCGCCGGCGCCTACGAATTTCGCACTATCCGCGGCGATTTTTCCCGTTTCGATTAGCCGACATTTTCACCGGAACCCGGAATCGCGACCTCGCTCCAAACCCGGTTCCAACTGGCGCGCGGGAGTTATGCCCCCGCCATTCAAAGTCAATGGAGCGCGCGTTAGCACAGTGGCTAACTTCCAAGTCGAATTCCAGCTTCCCATAGACCGCCATTCATAAGGCTTCCGCGAAACCGACGTCATTTCCGACTTCGGGGCGTCGGGGTCAGCCCGGCGCCTAACCCTAATTATGCCCCGATAGCATCCCGTTAGAACCCCGCGATTTGGAATCCACATTATCGGCGGTGCATTTCCTGGAATTTGACAAATTTGGAACTAAACGTTTAAAACTCCTAAAAACGGCAAAAATGCATCGCTCTCTTCTGAAATGTATCTAAGGCTAATTTTCGTGTCATAAAAATGCTTTTTTGGGGCAAAAAAATGCAATTTAAAAATTCAAAAAACTGCAGTTGGCCTACTTGGCCACATGATGGCGCCAAGAGACCGTATAATAATTTTAGCACACAAAATTTGACTTTTCTAACTGAGGGCACAAAAGTTGGAATTGGGGTCCGCTTCCTGGAACTTGACCAAAAGTCCTACATATTGACACAAGATGCTGCCGGCTCAAAAATTCGTTCCAAGTTGGTCTAGAACTTGGAAGGTCAGCCCAATTCCTGGAAAATACAACTTGGTCTATATCTTGGAAGGTCAGACCAATTCCTGGAAAATTACCTTATCCACCATTCACTCATTGCCAACATGAAGGTAAAACTCACCCAGTCTCACAAAATTTGACTTTTCTAACTGAGGGCACAAAAGTTGGAATTGGGGTCCGCTTCCTGGAACTTGACCAAAAGTCCTACATATTGACACAAGATGCTGCCGGCTCAAGAATTCTTTCCAAGTTGCTCTAGAACTTGGAAGGTCAGCCCAATTCCTGGAAAATACAACTTGGTCTATATCTTGGAAGGTCAGCCCAATTCCTGGAAAATTACCTTATCCACCATTCACTCATTGCCACCATGAAGGTAAGACTCACCATGTGTCACGCTCCTGGTTCCACACATTCTATTTCTAAAAATCATTCATATTGACAAATTACTGATCATTTTCACCCGCTTTATCAATTCATGACTTGGGCATTTTCAAGTTCAAAACCCTAACTCTATAAAAGCCCTACCTGCTTTTTCGTTTCAAGCTTTGCCACTATGAAGGTAAGACTCATCCTGTTTCATTCTCTTGGTTCCACACATTATATATATATATATTTTTTAATTTTTTAATGATTAATATTGACAAATTACTGCTCATTTCCACCTGCTTTATTAATGAATGACTCAGGCATTTTCTAACTAAAACCCTAATTCTGTATGTAACGATTCTGGAAGCCAATGTACTATTCCAGGATATATACATGTAATATTTCAGGATAGAGACATGTACTCTTCCAGGATATATACATGTAATATTTCAGGATAGAGACATGTCCTCTTCCAGGATACAGACTCAATTTGGCACTCCCCAAAAGGGGTGTGTCTTCATTTTTGAACCATCCTATAAGAAGAGGCGGGGGCCCCTCGACCGTTTTTTCTCATTTCCAACTGTGCCACCATGAAGGTAAGACTCAACCTGTGTCGCTCTCCTGGTTCCGTGCATTGTATTTTTTTTAAAATGATTATTATTGACAAATTAGTGCTCATTTTCACCTGCTTCATCAATTAATGACTTGGGCACTTTTTGCTAAAAGCCTATCTTTTTTTATGTCGCTATCCTGGAAGCCGATGTAATCTTCCAGGAAATATACATGTTATTACATGTAGTATTCCAGGAAAGAGGCAATTTAGTACAGGTAGTCTACCAGGAAAAAGACATTTTTACATGTAGTTTTCCAGGAAATAGACATGTTAGTGCATGAGGTCTATCTATCTTCTTCATGTCACTATCCTGGTAGCCGATGTACTTTTCCAGGAAAGTGACGTACTCTTCCAAGAAACTGACATGTACTCTTCCAGGAAATAGACTCAACTCTAAAATTAACCAAAAGACGTGTGTCTTCGAACTGGGGCCTCCCGATAAATGGAGGGTCGCGTACTACTTGCGTCCTCATTTGCAACTATGCCACCGTGAAGGTAAGACACACCCTGTGTCACTCTCCTTGTTGCTCACATTCTTTTTCTGAAAATGATTCATACAGACACATTTGTGCTCATTTTCACCTGCTTTATTAATTAATGACTTGGGCATTTTGAAGGTAAAAAAAAAACCTGTCTTCTTCATGTCACTATCCTGGAAGCCGATGCACTCTTCCAGGAAGGTGACGTTAGTACACGTTAGTCTTCCAGGAAAGAGACATGGAATGACATTTACTCTTCCACAAAATACACATTATCAACCATTGCACTCTGTCTTTGCCTGTGATAATTGATGCATGGAGGTCCAATTCCTGGAAAGTGACCTTACCCACCATTCACCCATACCATTACCCCCTTCAGTCCAGCTACCGTCCCAGGCATGGGCCTGTGACACTTTCCACAGAGAGATCCAATTCCCTCAAGTTGTACTCATGCACTTTGCTCATGACCATTTGGGAAACAAAGGAAGAGCACTTCGGCAAAAGTGGGAGAAGATGGGCAATTGCGACATGGGTGTGTTACTTTGATTGATCTTGCTACTTCCATACTAAGGACAGGATTTTGGCATTCTGGAATATTTTCACCTACTCTCCTACAGGCTAATCGCACACTCGCGGAAGCTGAAACGCAACTGGTTAAAAAAGCATATGTGCTGAACTCGGGCCAGCACAGGCACAAAATTCCAATTGGCATAATACACTCATGGGTGAGGCCATCCAAAGAGAGGAAAAGGTAAGTCTTTCACAATGACACTTTATCCATTGCATGTTATTAGTAGCTAACCAAAACGTAAACATGACTCTTTTGTTTCAAAATCATGAGCAGCAGAAGGCCAGGAGGACGCGGGACAGGATGAGGAAAAGGACGGAGACGAAGACGACGTCCATAAGGGGACAGGATGAGGAAAAGGACGGAGACGAAGACGACGTCCATAAGGGGACAGCCAACATGTTAAATGTTTAAAATAAAGTTCAGCAAAAAGTTGTAGTTCATTGTCTTGAAAGTAAAGTTTGACAATTGGCAGTTTATGTCTTTAAAAATTCTGCTGGAACTGGACCTTGGTTTGGGGTCCAATTCCAGGAACTGGGCGGAGGCCGGCCACGGAACCAGCGACCCCGCGAGCCTCCAGGCCGGTGTTCTCGGCCCCGCTTCGCGGGGCCCCGGGGGGGCTAGCTCCGCTTGGGACCCGCTCCGCCCAATTCCTGGAACTGACCCTTGGTTCAGGGTCAGATTCCAGGAATTGGGCGTAGACGGGTGAATGACCCAGCGGACCGGCGAGCCTCAATCCCGGTGTTCTCGGCCCCGCTTCGCGGAGCCTCGCGGGGGCTAGCTCCGCTTGGGACCCGCTCCGCCCAATTCCAGGAACTGGACCTTGGTTGGGGGTCCAGTTCCAGGAACTGGGCGTAGACGGGTGAATGACCCAGCGATGCTCCCGGATTCCTGGAAGTTGACCTCGGTACAGGTTGAATTCCTGGAATTGGAACTAGGGTTAGGGTTAGCTTCGCGGGGCCTTGGTGCGCTTGGGGCCCGCTTCGCGGGCCAGGTTGAGCCCATCGGTAGCATTCCTGGAAGTTGACCTCGCTCCAGGTTGAATTCCTGGAATTCGACCGAAGGGGAGCTTGACCCACGAAACCCGGGACCAACCATGCCGGTGTTCTCGGCCCCGCTCCGCGGGGCCTCGGTGCGCTTGGGGCCCGCTGCGCGGGCCAGGTCGAGCCCATCGGTAGCATTCCTGGAAGTTGACCTCGCTCCAGGTTGAATTCCTGGAATTCGACCGAAGGGGAGCTTGACCCACGAAACCCGGGACCAACCATGCCGGTGTTCTCGGCCCCGCTCCGCGGGGCCTCGGTGCGCTTGGGGCCCGCTGCGCGGGCCAGGTCGAGCCCATCGGTAGCATTCCTGGAAGTTGACCTCGCTCCAGGTTGAATTCCTGGAATTCGACCGAAGGGGAGCTGGACCCACCAAACCCGGGACCAACCATGCCGGTGTTCTCGGCCCCGCTCCGCGGGGCCTCGGTGCGCTTGGGGCCCGCTGCGCGGGCCAGGTCGAGCCCATCGGTAGCATTCCTGGAAGTTGACCTCGCTCCAGGTTGAATTCCTGGAATTCGACCGAAGGGGAGCTGGACCCACCAAACCCGGGACCAACCATGCCGGTGTTCTCGGCCCCGCTCCGCGGGGCCTCGGTGCGCTTGGGGCCCGCTGCGCGGGCCAGGTCGAGCCCATCGGTAGCATTCCTGGAAGTTGACCTCGCTCCAGGTTGAATTCCTGGAATTCGACCGAAGGGGAGCTGGACCCACCAAACCCGGGACCAACCATGCCGGTGTTCTCGGCCCCGCTCCGCGGGGCCTCGGTGCGCTTGGGGCCCGCTGCGCGGGCCAGGTCGAGCCCATTGGTAGCATTCCTGGAAGTTGACCTCGCTCCAGGTTGAATTCCTGGAATTCGACCGAAGGGGAGCTGGACCCACCAAACCCGGGACCAACCATGCCGGTGTTCTCGGCCCCGCTCCGCGGGGCCTCGGTGCGCTTGGGGCCCGCTGCGCGGGCCAGGTCGAGCCCATCGGTAGCATTCCTGGAAGTTGACCTCGCTCCAGGTTGAATTCCTGGAATTCGACCGAAGGGGAGCTGGACCCACCAAACCCGGGACCAACCATGCCGGTGTTCTCGGCCCCGCTCCGCGGGGCCTCGGTGTGCTTGGGGCCCGCTTCGCGGGCCGGGTTTAGCCCATCGGTCGAAATCCTGGAAATCGACCTTGGATGGGGTCGAATTCCTGGAAATCGACTCAAGCCGGGAACCGAACCTCCCTCCCCGGGTGGTACCATGGCGGTGTTCTCGGCCCCGCTTCGCGGGGCCTCGGTGCGCATGGGGCCCGCTGCGCGGGCCAGGTTTAGCCCATCGGTCGAAATCCTGGAAACGGACCTTGGAGGGGGTCGAATTCCTGGAAATCGACTCAGGCCGGGAACGGAACCTCCCTCCCCGGGTGCTACCATGGCGGTGTTCTCGGCCCCGCTCCGCGGGGCCTCGGTGCGCTTGGGGCCCGCTGCGTGGGCCAGGTTTAGCCCATCGGTCGAAATCCTGGAAATGGACCTTGGATGGGGTCGAATTCCTGGAAATCGACTCAAGCCGGGAACCGAACCTCCCTCCCCGGGTGGCACCATGGCGGTGTTCTCGGCCCCGCTTCGCGGGGCCTCGGTGCGCTTGGGGCCCGCTGCGCGGGCCAGGTTTAGCCCATCGGTCGAAATCCTGGAAATCGACCTTGGATGGGGTCGAATTCCTGGAAATCGACTCAAGCCGGGAACCGAACCTTCCTCCCCGGGTGCTACCATGGCGGTACTCGGCCCCGCTTCGCGGGGCCTCGGTGCGCTTGGGGCCCGCTGCGCGGGCCAGCTTTAGCCCATCGGTCGAAATCCTGGAAATGGACCTTGGATGGGGTCGAATTCCTGGAAATCGACTCAAGCCGGGAACCGAACCTCCCTCCCCGGGTGGTACCATGGCGGTGTTCTCGGCCCCGCTTCGCGGGGCCTCGGTGTGCTTGGGGCCCGCTTCGCGGGCCAGGTTTAGCCCATCGGTCGAAATCCTGGAAATGGACCTTGGATGGGGTCGAATTCCTGGAAATCGACTCAAGCCGGGAACCGAACCTCCCTCCCCGGGTGCTACCATGGCGGTACTCGGCCCCGCTTCGCGGGGCCTCGGTGCGCTTGGGGCCCGCTGCGCGGGCCAGGTTTAGCCCATCGGTCGAAATCCTGGAAATCGACCTTCGATGGGGTCGAATTCCTGAAAATCGACTCAAGCCGGGAACCGAACCTCCCTCCCCGGGTGCTACCATGGCGGTACTCGGCCCCGCTTCGCGGGGCCTCGGTGCGCTTGGGGCCCGCTGCGCGGGCCAGGTTTAGCCCATCGGTCGAAATCCTGGAAATCGACCTTGGATGGGGTCGAATTCCTGGAAATCGACTCAAGCCGGGAACCGAACCTCCCTCCCCGGGTGCTACCATGGCGGTACTCGGCCCCGCTTCGCGGGGCCTCGGTGCGCTTAGGGCCCGCTGCGCGGGCCAGGTTTAGCCCATCGGTCGAAATCCTGGAAATCGACCTTGGATGGGGTCGAATTCCTGAAAATCGACTCAAGCCGGGAACCGAACCTCCCTCCCCGGGTGCTACCATGGCGGTACTCGGCCCCGCTTCGCGGGGCCTCGGTGCGCTTGGGGCCCGCTGCGCGGGCCAGGTTTAGCCCATCGGTCGAAATCCTGGAAATGGACCTTGGATGGGGTCGAATTCCTGGAAATCGACTCAAGCCGGGAACCGAACCTCCCTCCCCGGGTGGTACCATGGCGGTGTTCTCGGCCCCGCTTCGCGGGGCCTCGGTGTGCTTGGGGCCCGCTTCGCGGGCCAGGTTTAGCCCATCGGTCGAAATCCTGGAAATGGACCTTGGATGGGGTCGAATTCCTGGAAATCGACTCAAGCCGGGAACCGAACCTCCCTCCCCGGGTGCTACCATGGCGGTACTCGGCCCCGCTTCGCGGGGCCTCGGTGCGCTTGGGGCCCGCTGCGCGGGCCAGGTTTAGCCCATCGGTCGAAATCCTGGAAATCGACCTTGGATGGGGTCGAATTCCTGGAAATCGACTCAAGCCGGGAACCGAACCTCCCTCCCCGGGTGGTACCATGGCGGTGTTCTCGGCCCCGCTTCGCGGGGCCTCGGTGTGCTTGGGGCCCGCTTCGCGGGCCAGGTTTAGCCCATCGGTCGAAATCCTGGAAATGGACCTTGAATGGGGTCGAATTCCTGGAAATCGACTCAAGCCGGGAACCGAACCTCCCTCCCCGGGTGGTACCATGGCGGTGTTCTCGGCCCCGCTCCGCGGGGCCTCGGTGCGCTTGGGGCCCGCTGCGCGGGCCAGGTTTAGCCCATCGGTCGAAATCCTGGAAATCGACCTTTGATGGGGTCGAATTCCTGGAAATCGACTCAAGCCGGGAACCGAACCTCCCTCCCCGGGTGCTACCATGGCGGTACTCGGCCCCGCTTCGCGGGGCCTCGGTGCGCTTGGGGCCCGCTGCGCGGGCCAGTTTTAGCCCATCGGTCGAAATCCTGGAAATCGACCTTTGATGGGGTCGAATTCCTGGAAATCGACTCAAGCCGGGAACCGAACCTCCCTCCCCGGGTGCTACCATGGCGGTACTCGGCCCCGCTTCGCGGGGCCTCGGTGCGCTTGGGGCCCGCTGCGCGGGCCAGGTTTAGCCCATCGGTCGAAATCCTGGAAATCGACCCTGGATGTGTCGAATTCCTGGAAATCGACTCAAGCCGGGAACCGAACCTCCCTCCCCGGGTGGTACCATGGCGGTGTTCTCGGCCCCGCTCCGCGGGGCCTCGGTGCGCTTGGGGCCCGCTGCGCGGGCCAGGTTTAGCCCATCGGTCGAAATCCTGGAAATCGACCTTGGATGGGGTCGAATTCCTGGAAATCGACTCAAGCCGGGAACCGAACCTCCCTCCCCGGGTGCTACCATGGCGGTACTCGGCCCCGCTTCGCGGGGCCTCGGTGCGCTTGGGGCCCGCTGCGCGGGCCGGGTTTAGCCCATCGGTCGAAATCCTGGAAATGGACCTTGGATGGGGTCGAATTCCTGGAAATCGACTCAAGCCGGGAACCGAACCTCCCTCCCCGGGTGCTACCATGGCGGTACTCGGCCCCGCTTCGCGGGGCCTCGGTGCGCTTGGGGCCCGCTGCGCGGGCCAGGTTTAGCCCATCGGTCGAAATCCTGGAAATGGACCTTGGATGGGGTCGAATTCCTGGAAATCGACTCAAGCCGGGAACCGAACCTCCCTCCCCGGGTGCTACCATGGCGGTGTTCCCGGCCCCGCTCCGCGGGGCCTCGGTGCGCTTGGGGCCCGCTTCGCGGGCCAGGTTTAGCCCATCGGTCGAAATCCTGGAAATCGACCTTGGATGGGGTCAAATTCCTGGAAATCGACTCAAGCCGGGAACCGAACCTCCCTCCCCGGGTGGTACCATGGCGGTGTTCTCGGCCCCGCTCCGCGGGGCCTCGGTGCGCTTGGGGCCCGCTGCGCGGGCCAGGTTTAGCCCATCGGTCGAAATCCTGGAAATCGACCTTGGATGGGGTCGAATTCCTGGAAATCGACTCAAGCCGGGAACCGAACCTCCCTCCCCGGGTGCTACCATGGCGGTACTCGGCCCCGCTTCGCGGGGCCTCGGTGCGCTTGGGGCCCGCTGCGCGGGCCAGGTTTAGCCCATCGGTCGAAATCCTGGAAATCGACCTTTGATGGGGTCGAATTCCTGGAAATCGACTCAAGCCGGGAACCGAACCTCCCTCCCCGGGTGCTACCATGGCGGTACTCGGCCCCGCTTCGCGGGGCCTCGGTGCGCTTGGGGCCCGCTGCGCGGGCCAGGTTTAGCCCATCGGTCGAAATCCTGGAAATGGACCTTGGATGGGGTCGAATTCCTGGAAATCGACTCAAGCCGGGAACCGAACCTCCCTCCCCGGGTGCTACCATGGCGGTACTCGGCCCCGCTTCGCGGGGCCTCGGTGCGCTTGGGGCCCGCTGTGCGGGCCAGGTTTAGCCCATCGGTCGAAATCCTGGAAATGGACCTTGGATGGGGTCGAATTCCTGGAAATCGACTCAAGCCGGGAACCGAACCTCCCTCCCCGGGTGGTACCATGGCGGTGTTCTCGGCCCCGCTTCGCGGGGCCTCGGTGTGCTTGGGGCCCGCTTCGCGGGCCAGGTTTAGCCCATCGGTCGAAATCCTGGAAATCGACCTTGGATGGGGTCGAATTCCTGGAAATCGACTCAAGCCGGGAACCGAACCTCCCTCCCCGGGTGGTACCATGGCGGTGTTCTCCGCGGGGCCTCGGTGCGCTTGGGGCCCGCTTCGCGGGCCAGGTTTAGCCCATCGGTCGAAATCCTGGAAATCGACCCTGGATGTGTCGAATTCCTGGAAATCGACTCAAGCCGGGAACCGAACCTCCCTCCCCGGGTGGTACCATGGCGGTGTTCTCGGCCCCGCTCCGCGGGGCCTCGGTGCGCTTGGGGCCCGCTGCGCGGGCCAGGTTTAGCCCATCGGTCGAAATCCTGGAAATCGACCTTGGATGGGGTCGAATTCCTGGAAATCAACTCAAGCCGGGAACCGAACCTCCCTCCCTGGGTGCTACCATGGCGGTACTCGGCCCCGCTTCGCGGGGCCTCGGTGCGCTTGGGGCCCGCTGCGCGGGCCGGGTTTAGCCCATCGGTCGAAATCCTGGAAATGGACCTTGGATGGGGTCGAATTCCTGGAAATCGACTCAAGCCGGGAACCGAACCTCCCTCCCCGGGTGCTACCATGGCGGTACTCGGCCCCGCTTCGCGGGGCCTCGGTGCGCTTGGGGCCCGCTGCGCGGGCCAGTTTTAGCCCATCGGTCGAAATCCTGGAAATGGACCTTGGATGGGGTCGAATTCCTGGAAATCGACTCAAGCCGGGAACCGAACCTCCCTCCCCGGGTGGTACCATGGCGGTGTTCTCGGCCCCGCTTCGCGGGGCCTCGGTGTGCTTGGGGCCCGCTTCGCGGGCCAGGTTTAGCCCATCGGTCGAAATCCTGGAAATGGACCTTGGATGGGGTCGAATTCCTGGAAATCGACTCAAGCCGGGAACCGAACCTCCCTCCCCGGGTGCTACCATGGCGGTACTCGGCCCCGCTTCGCGGGGCCTCGGTGCGCTTGGGGCCCGCTGCGCGGGCCAGGTTTAGCCCATCGGTCGAAATCCTGGAAATCGACCTTTGATGGGGTCGAATTCCTGGAAATCGACTCAAGCCGGGAACCGAACCTCCCTCCCCGGGTGCTACCATGGCGGTACTCGGCCCCGCTTCGCGGGGCCTCGGTGCGCTTGGGGCCCGCTGCGCGGGCCAGGTTTAGCCCATCGGTCGAAATCCTGGAAATCGACCCTGGATGTGTCGAATTCCTGGAAATCGACTCAAGCCGGGAACCGAACCTCCCTCCCCGGGTGGTACCATGGCGGTGTTCTCGGCCCCGCTCCGCGGGGCCTCGGTGCGCTTGGGGCCCGCTGCGCGGGCCAGGTTTAGCCCATCGGTCGAAATCCTGGAAATCGACCTTGGATGGGGTCGAATTCCTGGAAATCGACTCAAGCCGGGAACCGAACCTCCCTCCCCGGGTGCTACCATGGCGGTACTCGGCCCCGCTTCGCGGGGCCTCGGTGCGCTTGGGGCCCGCTGCGCGGGCCGGGTTTAGCCCATCGGTCGAAATCCTGGAAATGGACCTTGGATGGGGTCGAATTCCTGGAAATCGACTCAAGCCGGGAACCGAACCTCCCTCCCCGGGTGCTACCATGGCGGTACTCGGCCCCGCTTCGCGGGGCCTCGGTGCGCTTGGGGCCCGCTGCGCGGGCCAGGTTTAGCCCATCGGTCGAAATCCTGGAAATGGACCTTGGATGGGGTCGAATTCCTGGAAATCGACTCAAGCCGGGAACCGAACCTCCCTCCCCGGGTGCTACCATGGCGGTGTTCCCGGCCCCGCTCCGCGGGGCCTCGGTGCGCTTGGGGCCCGCTTCGCGGGCCAGGTTTAGCCCATCGGTCGAAATCCTGGAAATGGACCTTGGATGGGGTCGAATTCCTGGAAATCGACTCAAGCCGGGAACCGAACCTCCCTCCCCGGGTGCTACCATGGCAGTACTCGGCCCCGCTTCGCGGGGCCTCGGTGCGCTTGGGGCCCGCTGCGCGGGCCAGGTTTAGCCCATCGGTCGAAATCCTGGAAATCGACCTTGGATGGGGTCGAATTCCTGGAAATCGACTCAAGCCGGGAACCGAACCTCCCTCCCCGGGTGCTACCATGGCGGTGTTCTCGGCCCCGCTTCGCGGGGCCTCGGTGCGCTTGGGGCCCGCTTCGCGGGCCGGGTTTAGCCCATCGGTCGAAATCCTGGAAATCGACCCTGGATGTGTCGAATTCCTGGAAATCGACTCAAGCCGGAAACGGAACCTCCCTCCCCGGGTGCTACCATGGCGGTGTTCTCGGCCCCGCTTCGCGGGGCCTCGGTGCGCTTGGGGCCCGCTTCGCGGGCCGGGTTTAGCCCATCGGTCGAAATCCTGGAAATCGACCCTGGATGTGTCGAATTCCTGGAAATCGACTCAAGCCGGAAACGGAACCTCCCTCCCCGGGTGCTACCATGGCGGTGTTCTCGGCCCCGCTTCGCGGGGCCTCGGTGCGCTTGGGGCCCGCTGCGCGGGCCAGGTTTAGCCCATCGGTCGAAATCCTGGAAATCGACCCTGGATGTGTCGAATTCCTGGAAATCGACTCAAGCCGGAAACGGAACCTCCCCCGGGTGCTACCATGGCGGTACTCGGCCCCGCTTCGCGGGGCCTCGGTGCGCTTGGGGCCCGCTGCGCGGGCCAGGTTTAGCCCATCGGTCGAAATCCTGGAAATCGACCTTTGATGGGGTCGAATTCCTGGAAATCGACTCAAGCCGGGAACCGAACCTCCCTCCCCGGGTGCTACCATGGCGGTACTCGGCCCCGCTTCGCGGGGCCTCGGTGCGCTTGGGGCCCGCTGCGCGGGCCAGGTTTAGCCCATCGGTCGAAATCCTGGAAATGGACCTTGGATGGGGTCGAATTCCTGGAAATCGACTCAAGCCGGGAACCGAACCTCCCTCCCCGGGTGCTACCATGGCGGTACTCGGCCCCGCTTCGCGGGGCCTCGGTGCGCTTGGGGCCCGCTGTGCGGGCCAGGTTTAGCCCATCGGTCGAAATCCTGGAAATGGACCTTGGATGGGGTCGAATTCCTGGAAATCGACTCAAGCCGGGAACCGAACCTCCCTCCCCGGGTGGTACCATGGCGGTGTTCTCGGCCCCGCTTCGCGGGGCCTCGGTGTGCTTGGGGCCCGCTTCGCGGGCCAGGTTTAGCCCATCGGTCGAAATCCTGGAAATCGACCTTGGATGGGGTCGAATTCCTGGAAATCGACTCAAGCCGGGAACCGAACCTCCCTCCCCGGGTGGTACCATGGCGGTGTTCTCCGCGGGGCCTCGGTGCGCTTGGGGCCCGCTTCGCGGGCCAGGTTTAGCCCATCGGTCGAAATCCTGGAAATCGACCCTGGATGTGTCGAATTCCTGGAAATCGACTCAAGCCGGGAACCGAACCTCCCTCCCCGGGTGGTACCATGGCGGTGTTCTCGGCCCCGCTCCGCGGGGCCTCGGTGCGCTTGGGGCCCGCTGCGCGGGCCAGGTTTAGCCCATCGGTCGAAATCCTGGAAATCGACCTTGGATGGGGTCGAATTCCTGGAAATCAACTCAAGCCGGGAACCGAACCTCCCTCCCCGGGTGCTACCATGGCGGTACTCGGCCCCGCTTCGCGGGGCCTCGGTGCGCTTGGGGCCCGCTGCGCGGGCCGGGTTTAGCCCATCGGTCGAAATCCTGGAAATGGACCTTGGATGGGGTCGAATTCCTGGAAATCGACTCAAGCCGGGAACCGAACCTCCCTCCCCGGGTGCTACCATGGCGGTACTCGGCCCCGCTTCGCGGGGCCTCGGTGCGCTTGGGGCCCGCTGCGCGGGCCAGTTTTAGCCCATCGGTCGAAATCCTGGAAATGGACCTTGGATGGGGTCGAATTCCTGGAAATCGACTCAAGCCGGGAACCGAACCTCCCTCCCCGGGTGGTACCATGGCGGTGTTCTCGGCCCCGCTTCGCGGGGCCTCGGTGTGCTTGGGGCCCGCTTCGCGGGCCAGGTTTAGCCCATCGGTCGAAATCCTGGAAATGGACCTTGGATGGGGTCGAATTCCTGGAAATCGACTCAAGCCGGGAACCGAACCTCCCTCCCCGGGTGCTACCATGGCGGTACTCGGCCCCGCTTCGCGGGGCCTCGGTGCGCTTGGGGCCCGCTGCGCGGGCCAGGTTTAGCCCATCGGTCGAAATCCTGGAAATCGACCTTTGATGGGGTCGAATTCCTGGAAATCGACTCAAGCCGGGAACCGAACCTCCCTCCCCGGGTGCTACCATGGCGGTACTCGGCCCCGCTTCGCGGGGCCTCGGTGCGCTTGGGGCCCGCTGCGCGGGCCAGGTTTAGCCCATCGGTCGAAATCCTGGAAATCGACCCTGGATGTGTCGAATTCCTGGAAATCGACTCAAGCCGGGAACCGAACCTCCCTCCCCGGGTGGTACCATGGCGGTGTTCTCGGCCCCGCTCCGCGGGGCCTCGGTGCGCTTGGGGCCCGCTGCGCGGGCCAGGTTTAGCCCATCGGTCGAAATCCTGGAAATCGACCTTGGATGGGGTCGAATTCCTGGAAATCGACTCAAGCCGGGAACCGAACCTCCCTCCCCGGGTGCTACCATGGCGGTACTCGGCCCCGCTTCGCGGGGCCTCGGTGCGCTTGGGGCCCGCTGCGCGGGCCGGGTTTAGCCCATCGGTCGAAATCCTGGAAATGGACCTTGGATGGGGTCGAATTCCTGGAAATCGACTCAAGCCGGGAACCGAACCTCCCTCCCCGGGTGCTACCATGGCGGTACTCGGCCCCGCTTCGCGGGGCCTCGGTGCGCTTGGGGCCCGCTGCGCGGGCCAGGTTTAGCCCATCGGTCGAAATCCTGGAAATGGACCTTGGATGGGGTCGAATTCCTGGAAATCGACTCAAGCCGGGAACCGAACCTCCCTCCCCGGGTGCTACCATGGCGGTGTTCCCGGCCCCGCTCCGCGGGGCCTCGGTGCGCTTGGGGCCCGCTTCGCGGGCCAGGTTTAGCCCATCGGTCGAAATCCTGGAAATGGACCTTGGATGGGGTCGAATTCCTGGAAATCGACTCAAGCCGGGAACCGAACCTCCCTCCCCGGGTGCTACCATGGCGGTACTCGGCCCCGCTTCGCGGGGCCTCGGTGCGCTTGGGGCCCGCTGCGCGGGCCAGGTTTAGCCCATCGGTCGAAATCCTGGAAATCGACCTTGGATGGGGTCGAATTCCTGGAAATCGACTCAAGCCGGGAACCGAACCTCCCTCCCCGGGTGCTACCATGGCGGTGTTCTCGGCCCCGCTTCGCGGGGCCTCGGTGCGCTTGGGGCCCGCTTCGCGGGCCGGGTTTAGCCCATCGGTCGAAATCCTGGAAATCGACCCTGGATGTGTCGAATTCCTGGAAATCGACTCAAGCCGGAAACGGAACCTCCCTCCCCGGGTGCTACCATGGCGGTGTTCTCGGCCCCGCTTCGCGGGGCCTCGGTGCGCTTGGGGCCCGCTGCGCGGGCCAGGTTTAGCCCATCGGTCGAAATCCTGGAAATCGACCCTGGATGTGTCGAATTCCTGGAAATCGACTCAAGCCGGAAACGGAACCTCCCTCCCCGGGTGCTACCATGGCGGTGTTCTCGGCCCCGCTTCGCGGGGCCTCGGTGCGCTTGGGGCCCGCTTCGCGGGCCGGGTTTAGCCCATCGGTCGAAATCCTGGAAATCGACCCTGGATGTGTCGAATTCCTGGAAATCGACTCAAGCCGGAAACGGAGCCTCCCTCCCCGGGTGCTACCATGGCGGTGTTCTCGGCCCCGCTTCGCGGGGCCTCGGTGCGCTTGGGGCCCGCTTCGCGGGCCAGGTTTAGCCCATCGGTCGAAATCCTGGAAATCGACCCTGGATGTGTCGAATTCCTGGAAATCGACTCAAGCCGGAAACGGAGCCTCCCTCCCCAGGTGCTACCATGGCGGTGTTCTCGGCCCCGCTTCGCGGGGCCTCGGTGCGCTTGGGGCCCGCTTCGCGGGCCGGGTTTAGCCCATCGGTCGAAATCCTGGAAATCGACCCTGGATGTGTCGAATTCCTGGAAATCGACTCAAGCCGGAAACGGAGCCTCCCTCCCCGGGTGGCACCATGGCGGTGTTCTCGGCCCCGCTTCGCGGGGCCTCGGTGCGCTTGGGGCCCGCTGCGCGGGCCAGGTTTAGCCCATCGGTCGAAATCCTGGAAATGGACCTTGGATGATGTCGAATTCCTGGAAATCGACTCAAGCCGGAAATCGAACCTCCCTCCCCGGGTGCTACCATGGCGGTGTTCTCGGCCCCGCTTCGCGGGGCCTCGGTGCGCTTGGGGCCCGCTGCGCGGGCCAGGTTTAGCCCATCGGTCGAAATCCTGGAAATCGACCTTGGATGTGGTCGAATTCCTGGAAATCGACTCAAGCCGGGAACCGAACCTCCCTCCCCGGGTGCTACCATGGCGGTACTCGGCCCCGCTTCGCGGGGCCTCGGTGCGCTTGGGGCCCGCTGCGCGGGCCAGGTTTAGCCCATCGGTCGAAATCCTGGAAATCGACCTTGGATGGGGTCGAATTCCTGGAAATCGACTCAAGCCGGGAACCGAACCTCCCTCCCCGGGTGCTACCATGGCGGTGTTCTCGGCCCCGCTTCGCGGGGCCTCGGTGCGCTTGGGGCCCGCTTCGCGGGCCGGGTTTAGCCCATCGGTCGAAATCCTGGAAATCGACCCTGGATGTGTCGAATTCCTGGAAATCGACTCAAGCCGGAAACGGAACCTCCCTCCCCGGGTGCTACCATGGCGGTGTTCTCGGCCCCGCTTCGCGGGGCCTCGGTGCGCTTGGGGCCCGCTTCGCGGGCCGGGTTTAGCCCATCGGTCGAAATCCTGGAAATCGACCCTGGATGTGTCGAATTCCTGGAAATCGACTCAAGCCGGAAACGGAACCTCCCTCCCCGGGTGCTACCATGGCGGTGTTCTCGGCCCCGCTTCGCGGGGCCTCGGTGCGCTTGGGGCCCGCTGCGCGGGCCAGGTTTAGCCCATCGGTCGAAATCCTGGAAATCGACCCTGGATGTGTCGAATTCCTGGAAATCGACTCAAGCCGGAAACGGAACCTCCCTCCCCGGGTGCTACCATGGCGGTGTTCTCGGCCCCGCTTCGCGGGGCCTCGGTGCGCTTGGGGCCCGCTTCGCGGGCCGGGTTTAGCCCATCGGTCGAAATCCTGGAAATCGACCTTGGATGGGGTCGAATTCCTGGAAATCGACTCAAGCCGGGAACCGAACCTCCCTCCCCGGGTGCTACCATGGCGGTACTCGGCCCCGCTTCGCGGGGCCTCGGTGCGCTTGGGGCCCGCTGCGCGGGCCGGGTTTAGCCCATCGGTCGAAATCCTGGAAATGGACCTTGGATGGGGTCGAATTCCTGGAAATCGACTCAAGCCGGGAACCGAACCTCCCTCCCCGGGTGCTACCATGGCGGTACTCGGCCCCGCTTCGCGGGGCCTCGGTGCGCTTGGGGCCCGCTGCGCGGGCCAGGTTTAGCCCATCGGTCGAAATCCTGGAAATGGACCTTGGATGGGGTCGAATTCCTGGAAATCGACTCAAGCCGGGAACCGAACCTCCCTCCCCGGGTGCTACCATGGCGGTGTTCCCGGCCCCGCTCCGCGGGGCCTCGGTGCGCTTGGGGCCCGCTTCGCGGGCCAGGTTTAGCCCATCGGTCGAAATCCTGGAAATGGACCTTGGATGGGGTCGAATTCCTGGAAATCGACTCAAGCCGGGAACCGAACCTCCCTCCCCGGGTGCTACCATGGCGGTACTCGGCCCCGCTTCGCGGGGCCTCGGTGCGCTTGGGGCCCGCTGCGCGGGCCAGGTTTAGCCCATCGGTCGAAATCCTGGAAATCGACCTTGGATGGGGTCGAATTCCTGGAAATCGACTCAAGCCGGGAACCGAACCTCCCTCCCCGGGTGCTACCATGGCGGTGTTCTCGGCCCCGCTTCGCGGGGCCTCGGTGCGCTTGGGGCCCGCTTCGCGGGCCGGGTTTAGCCCATCGGTCGAAATCCTGGAAATCGACCCTGGATGTGTCGAATTCCTGGAAATCGACTCAAGCCGGAAACGGAACCTCCCTCCCCGGGTGCTACCATGGCGGTGTTCTCGGCCCCGCTTCGCGGGGCCTCGGTGCGCTTGGGGCCCGCTTCGCGGGCCGGGTTTAGCCCATCGGTCGAAATCCTGGAAATCGACCCTGGATGTGTCGAATTCCTGGAAATCGACTCAAGCCGGAAACGGAACCTCCCTCCCCGGGTGCTACCATGGCGGTGTTCTCGGCCCCGCTTCGCGGGGCCTCGGTGCGCTTGGGGCCCGCTGCGCGGGCCAGGTTTAGCCCATCGGTCGAAATCCTGGAAATCGACCCTGGATGTGTCGAATTCCTGGAAATCGACTCAAGCCGGAAACGGAACCTCCCTCCCCGGGTGCTACCATGGCGGTGTTCTCGGCCCCGCTTCGCGGGGCCTCGGTGCGCTTGGGGCCCGCTTCGCGGGCCGGGTTTAGCCCATCGGTCGAAATCCTGGAAATCGACCCTGGATGTGTCGAATTCCTGGAAATCGACTCAAGCCGGAAACGGAGCCTCCCTCCCCGGGTGCTACCATGGCGGTGTTCTCGGCCCCGCTTCGCGGGGCCTCGGTGCGCTTGGGGCCCGCTTCGCGGGCCAGGTTTAGCCCATCGGTCGAAATCCTGGAAATCGACCCTGGATGTGTCGAATTCCTGGAAATCGACTCAAGCCGGAAACGGAGCCTCCCTCCCCAGGTGCTACCATGGCGGTGTTCTCGGCCCCGCTTCGCGGGGCCTCGGTGCGCTTGGGGCCCGCTTCGCGGGCCGGGTTTAGCCCATCGGTCGAAATCCTGGAAATCGACCCTGGATGTGTCGAATTCCTGGAAATCGACTCAAGCCGGAAACGGAGCCTCCCTCCCCGGGTGGCACCATGGCGGTGTTCTCGGCCCCGCTTCGCGGGGCCTCGGTGCGCTTGGGGCCCGCTGCGCGGGCCAGGTTTAGCCCATCGGTCGAAATCCTGGAAATGGACCTTGGATGATGTCGAATTCCTGGAAATCGACTCAAGCCGGAAATCGAACCTCCCTCCCCGGGTGCTACCATGGCGGTGTTCTCGGCCCCGCTTCGCGGGGCCTCGGTGCGCTTGGGGCCCGCTGCGCGGGCCAGGTTTAGCCCATCGGTCGAAATCCTGGAAATCGACCTTGGATGTGGTCGAATTCCTGGAAATCGACTCAAGCCGGGAACCGAACCTCCCTCCCCGGGTGCTACCATGGCGGTACTCGGCCCCGCTTCGCGGGGCCTCGGTGCGCTTGGGGCCCGCTGCGCGGGCCAGGTTTAGCCCATCGGTCGAAATCCTGGAAATCGACCTTGGATGGGGTCGAATTCCTGGAAATCGACTCAAGCCGGGAACCGAACCTCCCTCCCCGGGTGCTACCATGGCGGTGTTCTCGGCCCCGCTTCGCGGGGCCTCGGTGCGCTTGGGGCCCGCTTCGCGGGCCGGGTTTAGCCCATCGGTCGAAATCCTGGAAATCGACCCTGGATGTGTCGAATTCCTGGAAATCGACTCAAGCCGGAAACGGAACCTCCCTCCCCGGGTGCTACCATGGCGGTGTTCTCGGCCCCGCTTCGCGGGGCCTCGGTGCGCTTGGGGCCCGCTTCGCGGGCCGGGTTTAGCCCATCGGTCGAAATCCTGGAAATCGACCCTGGATGTGTCGAATTCCTGGAAATCGACTCAAGCCGGAAACGGAACCTCCCTCCCCGGGTGCTACCATGGCGGTGTTCTCGGCCCCGCTTCGCGGGGCCTCGGTGCGCTTGGGGCCCGCTGCGCGGGCCAGGTTTAGCCCATCGGTCGAAATCCTGGAAATCGACCCTGGATGTGTCGAATTCCTGGAAATCGACTCAAGCCGGAAACGGAACCTCCCTCCCCGGGTGCTACCATGGCGGTGTTCTCGGCCCCGCTTCGCGGGGCCTCGGTGCGCTTGGGGCCCGCTTCGCGGGCCGGGTTTAGCCCATCGGTCGAAATCCTGGAAATCGACCCTGGATGTGTCGAATTCCTGGAAATCGACTCAAGCCGGAAACGGAGCCTCCCTCCCCGGGTGCTACCATGGCGGTGTTCTCGGCCCCGCTTCGCGGGGCCTCGGTGCGCTTGGGGCCCGCTTCGCGGGCCAGGTTTAGCCCATCGGTCGAAATCCTGGAAATCGACCCTGGATGTGTCGAATTCCTGGAAATCGACTCAAGCCGGAAACGGAGCCTCCCTCCCCAGGTGCTACCATGGCGGTGTTCTCGGCCCCGCTTCGCGGGGCCTCGGTGCGCTTGGGGCCCGCTTCGCGGGCCGGGTTTAGCCCATCGGTCGAAATCCTGGAAATCGACCCTGGATGTGTCGAATTCCTGGAAATCGACTCAAGCCGGAAACGGAGCCTCCCTCCCCGGGTGCTACCATGGCGGTGTTCTCGGCCCCGCTTCGCGGGGCCTCGGTGCGCTTGGGGCCCGCTGCGCGGGCCAGGTTTAGCCCATCGGTCGAAATCCTGGAAATCGACCCTGGATGTGTCGAATTCCTGGAAATCGACTCAAGCCGGAAACGGAACCTCCCTCCCCGGGTGCTACCATGGCGGTGTTCTCGGCCCCGCTTCGCGGGGCCTCGGTGCGCTTGGGGCCCGCTTCGCGGGCCAGGTTTAGCCCATCGGTCGAAATCCTGGAAATCGACCTTGGATGTGTCGAATTCCTGGAAATCGACTCAAGCCGGAAACGGAACCTCCCTCCCCGGGTGCTACCATGACGGTGTTCTCGGCCCCGCTTCGCGGGGCCTCGGTGCGCTTGGGGCCCGCTTCGCGGGCCGGGTTTAGCCCATCGGTCGAAATCCTGGAAATCGACCCTGGATGTGTCGAATTCCTGGAAATCGACTCAAGCCGGAAACGGAACCTCCCTCCCCGGGTGCTACCATGGCGGTGTTCTCGGCCCCGCTTCGCGGGGCCTCGGTGCGCTTGGGGCCCGCTGCGCGGGCCAGGTTTAGCCCATCGGTCGAAATCCTGGAAATCGACCTCGGTCCAGGTTGAATTCCTGGAATTGGACTTCGGGGGTCAGGTTTAGCCCATCGGTCGCATTCCTGGAATTCGACCTCGGTCCTCCAGGTTGAATTCCTGGAATTCGACCTAGCGGGCAGGTTAACCGATCGGTAGGAATCCTGGAAATGAACCCCGGTTGTTTGGGGTTGGTTTCCTGGAAATCGACTTCGGGGGTTAGGTTAGCCCATCGGTAGAAATCCTGGAAATGAACCTCGGTTGGTTCGGGGTTGAATTCCTGGAAATCGACTCAAGCCAGGGACGGAATCGGAACCACCCACCCCGGGCCGGTGCTCTCGGCCCGGCTTCGCGGAGCAGGTTTAGCCCATCGGTAGGAATCCTGGAACTGGACCTTGGATGGTTGGGGTCGAATTCCTGGAAATCGACTCAAGCCAGGGACGGAATCGGAACCACCCACCCCGGGCCGGTGCTCGCGGACCGGCTTCGCAGAGCAGGTTTAGCCCATCGGTAGGAATCCTGGAACTGGACCTTGGGTGGTGGTTGGGGTTAAATTCCTGGAAATCGACTTCGGGGGTTAGGTTAGCCCATCGGTAGAAATCCTGGAAATGAACCTCGGTTGGTTCGGGGTTGAATTCCTGGAAATCGACTCAAGCCGGGGACGGAATCGGAACCACCCACCCCGGGCCGGTGCTCTCGGCCCGGCTTCGCGGGGCAGGTTTAGCCCATCGGTAGCATTCCTGGAAATCGACTTCGAACCACCCCCCCGGGCCGGTGCTCTCGGCCCGGCTTCGCGGGGCAGGTTTAGCCCATCGGTAGCATTCCTGGAAATCGACTTCGAACCACCCCCCCGGGCCGGTGCTCTCGGCCCGGCTTCGCGGGGCAGGTTTAGCCCATCGGTAGCATTCCTGGAAATCGACTTCGGAGGTCAGGTTTAGCCCATCGGTAGCTTTCATGGAAGTTGACCTCGGTCCTCCAGGTTGAATTCCTGGAATTCGACCTACCTGGCAGGTTAACCGATCGGTAGGAATCCTGGAAATGAACCTCGGTTTTTTTGCGGTTGTTTTCCTGGAAATCGACTTCGGGGGTTAGGTTAGCCCATCGGTAGAAATCCTGGAAATGAACCTCGGTTGGTTCGGGGTTGAATTCCTGGAAATCGACTCAAGCCGGGGACGGAATCGGAACCACCCACCCCGGGCCGGTGCTCTCGGCCCGGCTTCGCGGGGCAGGTTTAGCCCATCGGTAGCATTCCTGGAAATCGACTTCGAACCACCCCCCCGGGCCGGTGCTCTCGGCCCGGCTTCGCGGGGCAGGTTTAGCCCATCGGTAGCATTCCTGGAAATCGACTTCAAACCACCCCCCCGGGCCGGTGCTCTCGGCCCGGCTTCGCGGGGCAGGTTTAGCCCATCGGTAGCATTCCTGGAAATCGACTTCGGAGGTCAGGTTTAGCCCATCGGTAGCTTTCATGGAAGTTGACCTCGGTCCTCCAGGTTGAATTCCTGGAATTCGACCTACCTGGCAGGTTAACCGATCGGTAGGAATCCTGGAAATGAACCTCGGTTTTTTTGCGGTTGTTTTCCTGGAAATTGACTTAAGCGGGGGACGGAATCGGAACCACCCACCCCGGGCCGGTGCTCTCGGCCCGGCTTCGCGGGGCAGGTTTAGCCCATCGGTAGCATTCCTGGAAATCGACTTCAAACCACCCCCCCGGGCCGGTGCTCTCGGCCCGGCTTCGCGGGGCAGGTTTAGCCCATCGGTAGCATTCCTGGAAATCGACTTCGGAGGTCAGGTTTAGCCCATCGGTAGCTTTCATGGAAGTTGACCTCGGTCCTCCAGGTTGAATTCCTGGAATTCGACCTACCTGGCAGGTTAACCGATCGGTAGGAATCCTGGAAATGAACCTCGGTTTTTTTACGGTTGTATTCCTGGAAATGGACTTAAGCGGGGGACGGAATCGGAACCACCCACCCCGGGCCCGGTGCTCTCGGCCCGGCTTCGCGGGGCAGGTTTAGCCCATCGGTAGCATTCCTGGAAATGGACTTCGGGGGTCAGGTTTAGCCCATCGGTAGGATTCCAGGAAGTTGACCTCGGTTGAGGTTGAATTCCTGGAATTCGACCTAGCGGGGCAGGTTAGCCGATCGGTAGGAATCCTGGAAATGAACCTCGGTTGGTTGGGGTTGGATTCCTGGAAATGGGCTTGGGGGTCAGGTTAGCCGATCGGTAGGAATCCTGGAACTGGACCTTGTTTGGGGTTGGATTCCTGGAAGTGGACTTCGCGGGGCAGGTTAGCCGATCGGTAGGAATCCTGGAATTGGACCTTGGATGGGGGTTGGATTCCTGGAAATGGACTTAAGCGGGGGACGGAATCGGAACCACCCACCAGGCCGGTGCTCTCAGGTTTAGCCCATCGGTCGGAATCCTGGAACTGGATCTTGGTTGGTTGGGGTTGGATTCCTGGAACTGGACCTGGAACTGGTTGGGGCTCAATTCCTGAAAATGGACTCAGGCCGGGAATGGAACCACCCAGCCCGGGACTCACCATGCCGGTGTTCTCGACGTGTTTGGGGCCCGCTTCGCCGATCGGTAAGAATCCTGGAACTCGACCTTGGTTGGGTTTGGATTCCTCGAAATGGACTTAAGCGGAAAATGGAACCACCGACCCTGACACATTGTGAGAGGCATGCAGCATTGTCTTAAAACATACAATGTAAAAAACCTGGAAGAAGACCCACCAGAACTCCAACATTCCAAATTGACTTTAATTTTCACATCTTTTGATCATCATTCGGATTTGGTTTCTAATGTTCTCAATAGATAGTTCCAGCTCATGGCATAGCTGTCGAAATGCTGGTTGTTCAGCCACGATCTCCCGTATCCTTTTTTTCAGGACCAACTTTTCCTGGATCTCTCTTTCGAAGAGAGTTTTGACCATGGAATAAAATTGTGGTGTGAGTGCGAGTTTTCTTCGTTGACCCTGAAAGACATAAAAATGACAAAGGTTTAATTTTAGGATTTCCACATTAGAGTCACCCTCCGCAGCCCAAGTCTACTTACATTATTATAAAGACTGATTTTTTCTGGAAGGGTTGTTGGCACTGAATTTGGTTCGGGAGATCTCTTTTGCTGTGTTTCGTTCCCTTTTGGATGGACTTTGTCCTTTTTCTTTAACTTGAGCTTCTCCTTCATCTTCTTCTTCTTCTTGCGGGACTTGAGATCCTAAGGACACAGTATGTTATATTTTGGGTTAGGGTTAAGGTTAGGGTTAAGGTTAACCCTAACCCTAACCCCCCCCCCCCCCGGGGGTTAAGAAATATTACATGTCGGTGTATTACAATGACAGAATTACTTCCAGGAATTCTACTCACAAAGTTCAAGCGCTGGACATGTTTTTCTCCGAACAAGGCACGTTCCAAAATCTTTTCCTCATCTTCCCAGTCACTGAAGTCAGGCTATAGTACAAAAAGGAAAATAGAAGACATAGCTATGGGTCACAACTTTAACAACAGGAGACATGGGACTTCCTGGATTTCACCTCAGCTTCCCTCAGGTGTACATTCTCCATTTCCATCAACTGGGGAGAAGCTTCCCTTGAAACTTGCTGTCCGTCTCCCACTGTTTTGTCAGATGTGTTCAACTTTTTGCTGCCGTCTTTACTCTTCCTTTCCTTCTTCTTTCCCCCAGGTGAGCCCGTCTGTGTCTGTCACCAGAAAGGAAACAGTCATATTTTGGTGGCATGAAGCAGTGTTGCATTTGATTGGACCACTTCCAGGAATTCTACTCACCAAGTGCAGGGAGGAGACCGTCTGCGTTAAGGGCAGGGAGGCTTCCTGTGTTAAGGGGAAGATGATTTGTTCCATGACGTCCATCTCATCTTCGCTTTCAGTCAGGTACATCTATACAACGACAAAATCCAATTTGGAAGACATGGCAATGGGAGGAAAACTTCCACAATAGTGACATGGGACTTCCTGGATATCACCTCAATTACTCCAATGTGTACAGTTTTTTTCCTGGACTGGGGAGTAGAGACGAGGTCCCCGGGCTCCCTTGAAAGTTGCCATCCAGCCCCCACATTCTGCTCAGACCTGTTCACATCTTTGGTAGTTCTCAGCGGGGAGGCCTGTGTTAATGGCACAGAAGCCTCCTGTGTCAAAGGCTCGAAAGGTTCTTCCGGGAGCTCCTCCTCATTGCAATTCACGTTCACCTATACAACAATAAAAAAACAATGTATAATACATGGGTGTGGGTCATGTCTTCCACAATAGCGACACAGAACTTACTGGGGGCTGGAGTGAGTGCTCCGTAGAATTCCTGGAACTGGACCTTGGTTTGGGGTCAAATTCCAGGAACTGGACTGGGTTTGGGGGTCCAATTCCAGGAACCGGGCATAGGCGAGGCCGGTGTCCTGGCCCCGCTGCGCGGGGCCTCACGGGGGCTAGCTACGCTTGGGTCCCGCTCCGCACAGTTCCGGGAACTGGACTTTGGTTGGGGGTCCAATTCCAGGAACTGGACTTTGGTTGGGGGTCCAATTCCAGGAACTGGACTTTGGTTGGGGGTCCAATTCCAGGAACTGGACTTTGGTTGGGGGTCCAATTCCAGGAACTGGACTTTGGTTGGGGGTCCAATTCCAGGAACCGGGCACGGACGGGGCAACGAAGCAGCCGCCACGCTTCGCGGGGCCTCAAACACGCAAGGGGCCCGCCTCGGAGGCCAGGGAAAAGCTATCGGCTATCGGTAGATTTTCTAGAACTGTACCTTGGTTGTGGATGAATTCTTGGAGCGGGAACTCGCTTGAGATTTGAATTCCTGAAACCGGACTCTTTTCCCCAAAGGCGACGCACATTTCCAGGAACTCACCTCACTCATCCTTGGAACCTGCAGCGGCGCTTTCTTGTGCTTGCCCTCACACTTCGATGCTAATGAATGGGGGTTGGACAAACGCAGGCTTAAATAGTCCGGTGTTGGTGATGTCACGGTACTGCAGCCAATCACCTTCCGATTGGCCAAAGGCACCTCCTCCCCACACACAAACGCTAAAAATTAGCCAGTCAAGCGACACCTTGTGGTGAAAGCAAAAACTGCGTGACTCAGAAAAGCTTTCTTGAACAAACAGACTTTATTTTACGATTTTGTAGTGGAAAAGTATGAGTATTACGATGAGGTACATCACTCCAAAGATGCACATAATAAATATGGAGATGAGGCACATTTGCTCTGTAAGCGCCCATCCGCTCTCATAACATGGCCAAGTGAATCTAGATAGAAAAAAAAAATAAAAAAACACTAAACGCAATTCACTGAGTAGTGTTTACAAATATGAACGCATCTTTCCGGGAATTACATGTCATCTTTAAGGAATTACATGTCACCTTTAAGGAATTGCGCGCCATTTTTAAGGAATTGCGCGCCATTTTTAAGGAATTGCACGTCATCTTTAAGGAATTTTACACGTCATCTTTAAGGAATTGCGTGTCATTTTTAAGGAATTGCGTGTCATTTTTAAGGAATTGCATGTCATCTTTAAGGAATTACACGTCATCTTTAAGGAATTTAGGTTGCCATCCTGGATGTAGACATCGCCAACTTACCCTTGACTTGTTTCCATTGCCATGTTCATTTGGGGATCCAGTGTAGTGAGCACAATGCTCGGGATCCATCGTGGAGTTGTCTCATCTGTCCAGAGACCCCATGATTTTTTTTTTTGCAAGTGCACATGCAAAGAAAGCCATTCAAAAATATCATACCTTGCTGGTCATAATCAGGAGGAGGACTTTCCAGATATTGACCCATCCTTTTTTGCGCTTGCTCGCTTGACTTCTGAAGGCGGCACTGACAGCGACTGCTTTTATAGACTCAGCCCAGCCTTGCAACTGGCCATTGACCAATCACTGCGAAGGGGGTGTAACGGTAACGCCCTCCATAAAAAAAAAAAAACCCATCCAAGTCAATTTCCAGGTTTTATACATATAATTCCACAATTTCACCATGGGCAAACCAAACGTCTATTGGCTCAAAAATTACCAGTGGGAAGGGCCATATCTGACCAAAAAACAATCACTGCAATCAGCTGTTGACCAATAGATGGTCACGTCAATTTCCAGGTTGCCTACATATAATTCCACAATTTCAACGCAGTACAATTCATGGAACACAACCCGTCAATTTCCAGGTTGCCTACATATAATTCCACAATTTCAACGCAGTACAATTCATGGAACACGTCCCGTCAATTTCCAGGTTGCCTACATATAATTCCACAATTTCACCATGGGCAAACCAAACGTCGATTGGCTCAAAAATTACTAGTGGGAAGGGCCATATCTGACCAAAAACCAATCACTGCAATCAGCTGTTGACCAATAGACGGTCACGTCAATTTCCAGGTTGCCTACATATAATTCCACAATTTCAACACAGTACAATTCATGGAACACGACCCGTACGATTCATGGAATCCGACCCGTACAGTTCATGGAACACGACCAGTACAATTCCTGGTATTCAACCCCGACCAGTACAATTCCTGGAATCCGACACGTACAGTTCCTGGAATCCGACGCGTACAGTTCCTGGAATCCGACGCGTACAGTTCCTGGAATCCGACGCGTACAGTTCCTGGAATCCGACGCGTACAGTTCATGGAACACGACCAGTACAATTCCTGGTATTCAACCAGTACGATTCCCGGACCCCGACCAGTACAATTCCTGGAATCCGACACGTACAGTTCATGGAATACGACCAGTACAATTCCCGGGCTCCGACACGTACGATTCATGGAATCCGACCCGTAGAGTTCCTGGAATACGACCCGTACAGTTACTGGAATCCGACGCGTACAGTTCATGGAACACGACCAGTACAATTCCTGGTATTCAACCAGTACGATTCCCGGACCCCGACCAGTACAATTCCTGGAATCCGACACGTACAGTTCATGGAATACGACCAGTACAATTCCCGGGCTCCGACACGTACGATTCATGGAATCCGACCCGTACAGTTCCCGGATTCCGACGCGTACAGTTCCCGGAATCCGACACGTACAGTTCATGGAATACGACCAGTACAATTCCCGGGCTCCGACACGTACGATTCATGGAATCGGACCCGTACAGTTCCCGGAATCCGACGCGTACAGTTCCCGGAATCCGACGCGTACAGTTCACGGAATACGACCAGTACAGTTCACGGAACACGACCAGTACAATTCCTGGTATTCAACCAGTACAATTCCTGGTATTCGACCAGTACAATTCCCGGACCCCGACCAGTACAATTCATGGAATACGACCCGTACAGTTCCTGGAATCCGACCAGTACAATTCCTGGTATTCAACCAGTACAATTCATGGAATACGACCAGTACAATTCATGGAATACGACCAGTACAATTCATGGAATACGACCCGTACAGTTCCTGGAATCCGACGCGTACAGTTCACGGAACACGACCAGCGCAATTCCCGGTATTCGACCAGTACAATTCCCGGACCCCGACCGGTACAATTCACGGAATTACGACCCGTACAGTTCCCGGAATGCGACGCGTACGATTCACGGAATACGACCCCGCCGTTCCAGAAAACCGACGCGCACGGTTCACGGAACACGACAAGTACAATTCCCGGACACCGACCGGCACGGTTCACGGAATACGACCCGTGCGCGATTCCTGGAATTCGACCGGGCTCACACGCGACACCTGGTGTCCGCTCGCCCGAACCGCACCCGCGTTTTTAAAACGGCCCTTAAAAAATACTTAAACAAAAAACCTTTTCAAACGAAACGCGTCGCCGGCACCTACGAATTTCGCACTATCCGCGGCGATTTTTCCCGTTTCGATTAGCCGACATTTTCACCGGAACCCGGAATCGCGACCTCGCTCCAAACCCGGTTCCAACTGGCGCGCGGGAGTTATGCCCCCGCCATTCAAAGTCAATGGAGCGCGCGTTAGCACAGTGGCTAACTTCCAAGTCGAATTCCAGCTTCCCATAGACCGCCATTCATAAGGCTTCCGCGAAACCGACGTCATTTCCGACTTCGGGGCGTCGGGGTCAGCCCGGCGCCTAACCCTAATTATGCCCCGATAGCATCCCGTTAGAACCCCGCGATTTGGAATCCACATTAGCGGCGGCGCATTTCCTGGAATTTGACAAATTTGGAACTAAACGTTTAAAACTCCTAAAAACGGCAAAAATGCATCGCTCTCTTCTGAAATGTATCTAAGGCTAATTTTCGTGTCATAAAAATGCTTTTTTGGAGCAAAAAAATGCAATTTAAAAATTCAAAAAACTGCAGTTGGCCTACTTGGCCACATGATGGCGCCAAGAGACCGTATAATAATTTTAGCACACAAAATTTGACTTTTCTAACTGAGGGCACAAAAGTTGGAATTGGGGTCCGCTTCCTGGAACTTGACCAAAAGTCCTACATATTGACACAAGATGCTGCCGGCTCAAAAATTCGTTCCAAGTTGGTCTAGAACTTGGAAGGTCAGCCCAATTCCTGGAAAATACAACTTGGTCTATATCTTGGAAGGTCAGCCCAATTCCTGGAAAATTACCTTATCCACCATTCACTCATTGCCACCATGAAGGTAAGACTCACCATGTGTCACGCTCCTGGTTCCACACATTCTATTTCTAAAAATCATTCATATTGACAAATTACTGATCATTTTCACCCGCTTTATCAATTCATGACTTGGGCATTTTCAAGTTCAAAACCCTAACTCTATAAAAGCCCTACCTGCTTTTTCGTTTCAAGCTTTGCCACTATGAAGGTAAGACTCATCATCCTGTTTCATTCTCTTGGTTCCACACATTATATATATATTTTTTAATTTTTTAATGATTAATATTGACAAATTACTGCTCATTTTCACCCGCTTCATCAACTCATGACTTGGGCATTTTCAAGCTCAAAACCCTAACTCTATAAAAAGCCCTACATGCATTTTTGTTTCAAACTTTGCCACTATGAAGGTAAGACTAATCCTGTTTCACTCTCCTGGTTCCACAAATTCTAGTTTGTTTGTTTTTTTAATGATTAATATTGACAAATTACTGCTCATTTCCACCTGCTTTATTAATGAATGACTCAGGCATTTTCTAACTAAAACCCTAATTCTGTATGTAACGATTCTGGAAGCCAATGTACTCTTCCAGGATATATACATGTAATATTTCAGGATAGAGACATGTACTCTTCCAGGATATATACATGTAATATTTCAGGATAGAGACATGTACTCTTCCAGGATATATACATGTAATATTTCAGGATACAGACTCAATTTGGCACTCCCCAAAAGGGGTGTGTCTTCATTTTTGAACCATCCTATAAGAAGAGGCGGGGGCCCCTCGACCGTTTTTTCTCATTTCCAACTGTGCCACCATGAAGGTAAGACTCAACCTGTGTCGCTCTCCTGGTTCCGTGCATTGTATTTTTTTAAAAATGATTATTATTGACAAATTAGTGCTCATTTTCACCTGCTTCATCAATTAATGACTTGGGCACTTTTTGCTAAAAGCCTGTCTTTTTTTATGTCGCTATCCTGGAAGCCGATGTAATCTTCCAGGAAATATACATGTTATTACATGTAGTATTCCAGGAAAGAGGCAATTTAGTACAGGTAGTCTACCAGGAAAAAGACATTTTTACATGTAGTTTTCCAGGAAATAGACATGTTAGTGCATGAGGTCTATCTATCTTCTTCATGTCACTATCCTGGAAGCCGATGTACTTTTCCAGGAAAGTGACGTACTCTTCCAAGAAACTGACATGTACTCTTCCAGGAAATAGACTCAACTCTAAAATTAACCAAAAGACGTGTGTCTTCGAACTGGGGCCTCCCGATAAATGGAGGGTCGCGTACTACTTGCGTCCTCATTTGCAACTATGCCACCGTGAAGGTAAGACACACCCTGTGTCACTCTCCTTGTTGCTCACATTCTTTTTCTGAAAATGATTCATACAGACACATTTGTGCTCATTTTCACCTGCTTTATTAATTAATGACTTGGGCATTTTGAAGGTAAAAAAAAAACCTGTCTTCTTCATGTCACTATCCTGGAAGCCGATGCACTCTTCCAGGAAGGTGACGTTAGTACACGTTAGTCTTCCAGGAAAGAGACATGGAATGACATTTACTCTTCCACAAAATACACATTATCAACCATTGCACTCTGTCTTTGCCTGTGATAATTGATGCATGGAGGTCCAATTCCTGGAAAGTGACCTTACCCACCATTCACCCATACCATTACCCCCTTCAGTCCAGCTACCGTCCCAGGCATGGGCCTGTGACACTTTCCACAGAGAGATCCAATTCCCTCAAGTTGTACTCATGCACTTTGCTCATGACCATTTGGGAAACAAAGGAAGAGCACTTCGGCAAAAGTGGGAGAAGATGGGCAATTGCGACATGGGTGTGTTACTTTGATTGATCTTGCTACTTCCATACTAAGGACAGGATTTTGGCATTCTGGAATATTTTCACCTACTCTCCTACAGGCTAATCGCACACTCGCGGAAGCTGAAACGCAACTGGTTAAAAAAGCATATGTGCTGAACTCGGGCCAGCACAGGCACAAAATTCCAATTGGCATAATACACTCATGGGTGAAGCCATCCAGAGAGAGGAAAAGGTAAGTCTTTCACAATGACACTTTATCCATTGCATGTTATTAGTAGCTAACCAAAATGTAAACATGACTCTTTTGTTTCAAAATCATGAGCAGCAGAAGGCCAGGAGGACGCGGGACAGGATGAGGAAAAGGACGGAGACGAAGACGACGTCCATAAGGGGACAGGATGAGGAAAAGGACGGAGACGAAGACGACGTCCATAAGGGGACAGCCAACATGTTAAATGTTTAAAATAAAGTTCAGCAAAAAGTTGTAGTTCATTGTCTTGAAAGTAAAGTTTGACAATTGGCAGTTTATGTCTTTAAAAATTCTGCTGGAACTGGACCTTGGTTTGGGGTCCAATTCTAGGAACTGGGCGGAGGCCGGCCACGGAACCAGCGACCCCGCGAGCCTCCAGGCCGGTGTTCTCGGCCCCGCTTCGCGGGGCCCCGGGGGGGCTAGCTCCGCTTGGGACCCGCTCCGCCCAATTCCTGGAACTGGACCTTGGTTGGGGGTCCAGTTCCAGGAATTGGGCGTAGACGGGTGAATGACCCAGCGGACCGGCGAGCCTCAATCCCGGTGTTCTCGGCCCCGCTTCGCGGAGCCTCGTGGGGGCTAGCTCCGCTTGGGACCCGCTCCGCCCAATTCCAGGAACTGGACCTTGGTTGGGGGTCCAGTTCCAGGAATTGGGCGTAGACGGGTGAATGACCCAGCGGACCGGCGAGCCTCAATCCCGGTGTTCTCGGCCCCGCTTCGCGGAGCCTCGCGGGGGCTAGCTCCGCTTGGGACCCGCTCCGCCCAATTCCAGGAACTGGACCTTGGTTGGGGGTCCAGTTCCAGGAACTGGGCGTAGACGGGTGAATGACCCAGCGATGCTCCCGGATTCCTGGAAGTTGACCTCGGTACAGGTTGAATTCCTGGAATTGGAACTAGGGTTAGGGTTAGCTTCGCGGGGCCTTGGTGCGCCAGGTCGAGCCCATCGGTAGCATTCCTGGAAGTTGACCTCGCTCCAGGTTGAATTCCTGGAATTCGACCGAAGGGGAGCTGGACCCACCAAAACCGGGACCAACCATGCCGGTGTTCTCGGCCCCGCTCCGCGGGGCCTCGGTGCGCTTGGGGCCCGCTGCGCGGGCCAGGTCGAGCCCATCGGTAGCATTCCTGGAAGTTGACCTCGCTCCAGGTTGAATTCCTGGAATTCGACCGAAGGGGAGCTGGACCCACCAAACCCGGGACCAACCATGCCGGTGTTCTCGGCCCCGCTCCGCGGGGCCTCGGTGCGCTTGGGGCCCGCTGCGCGGGCCAGGTCGAGCCCATCGGTAGCATTCCTGGAAGTTGACCTCGCTCCAGGTTGAATTCCTGGAATTCGACCGAAGGGGAGCTGGACCCACCAAACCCGGGACCAACCATGCCGGTGTTCTCGGCCCCGCTCCGCGGGGCCTCGGTGCGCTTGGGGCCCGCTGCGCGGGCCAGGTCGAGCCCATCGGTAGCATTCCTGGAAGTTGACCTCGCTCCAGGTTGAATTCCTGGAATTCGACCGAAGGGGAGCTGGACCCACCAAACCCGGGACCAACCATGCCGGTGTTCTCGGCCCCGCTCCGCGGGGCCTCGGTGCGCTTGGGGCCCGCTGCGCGGGCCAGGTCGAGCCCATCGGTAGCATTCCTGGAAGTTGACCTAGCTCCAGGTTGAATTCCTGGAATTCGACCGAAGGGGAGCTGGACCCACCAAACCCGGGACGAACCATGCCGGTGTTCTCGGCCCCGCTCCGCGGGGCCTCGGTGTGCTTGGGGCCCGCTTCGCGGGCCGGGTTTAGCCCATCGGTCGAAATCCTGGAAATCGACCTTGGATGGGGTCGAATTCCTGGAAATCGACTCAAGCCGGGAACCGAACCTCCCTCCCCGGGTGCTACCATGACGGTACTCGGCCCCGCTTCGCGGGGCCTCGGTGCGCTTGGGGCCCGCTTCGCGGGCCAGGTTTAGCCCATCGGTCGGAATCCTGGAAATCGACCTTGGATGGGGTCGAATTCCTGGAAATCGACTCAAGCCGGGAACGGAACCTCCCTCCCCGGGTGGTACCATGGCGGTGTTCTCGGCCCCGCTTCGCGGGGCCTCGGTGCGCTTGGGGCCCGCTTCGCGGGCCAGGTTTAGCCCATCGGTCGAAATCCTGGAAATCGACCTTGGATGGGGTCGAATTCCTGGAAATCGACTCAAGCCGGGAACCGAACCTCCCTCCCCGGGTGGCACCATGGCGGTGTTCTCGGCCCCGCTTCGCGGGGCCTCGGTGCGCTTGGGGCCCGCTGCGCGGGCCAGGTTTAGCCCATCGGTCGAAATCCTGGAAATCGACCTTGGATGGGGTCGAATTCCTGGAAATCGACTCAAGCCGGGAACCGAACCTCCCTCCCCGGGTGCTACCATGGCGGTCTTCTCGGCCCCGCTTCGCGGGGCCTCGGTGCGCTTGGGGCCCGCTTTGCGGGCCAGGTTTAGCCCATCGGTCGAAATCCTGGAAATGGACCTTGGATGGGGTCGAATTCCTGGAAATCGACTCAAGCCGGGAACCGAACCTCCCTCCCCGGGTGCTACCATGGCGGTACTCGGCCCCGCTTCGCGGGGCCTCGGTGCGCTTGGGGCCCGCTGCGCGGGCCGGGTTTAGCCCATCGGTCGAAATCCTGGAAATGGACCTTGGATGGGGTCGAATTCCTGGAAATCGACTCAAGCCGGGAACCGAACCTCCCTCCCCGGGTGGCACCATGGCGGTGTTCTCGGCCCCGCTTCGCGGGGCCTCGGTGCGCTTGGGGCCCGCTGCGCGGGCCAGGTTTAGCCCATCGGTCGAAATCCTGGAAATCGACCTTGGATGGGGTCGAATTCCTGGAAATCGACTCAAGCCGGGAACCGAACCTCCCTCCCCGGGTGGCACCATGGCGGTGTTCTCGGCCCCGCTTCGCGGGGCCTCGGTGCGCTTGGGGCCCGCTGCGCGGGCCAGGTTTAGCCCATCGGTCGAAATCCTGGAAATCGACCTTGGATGGGGTCGAATTCCTGGAAATCGACTCAAGCCGGGAACCGAACCTCCCTCCCCGGGTGCTACCATGGCGGTACTCGGCCCCGCTTCGCGGGGCCTCGGTGCGCTTGGGGCCCGCTGCGCGGGCCAGGTTTAGCCCATCGGTCGAAATCCTGGAAATCGACCTTGGATGGGGTCGAATTCCTGGAAATCGACTCAAGCCGGGAACCGAACCTCCCTCCCCGGGTGCTACCATGGCGGTACTCGGCCCCGCTTCGCGGGGCCTCGGTGCGCTTGGGGCCCGCTTCGCGGGCCAGGTTTAGCCCATCGGTCGAAATCCTGGAAATGGACGTTGGATGATGTCGAATTCCTGGAAATCGACTCAAGCCGGGAACCGAACCTCCCTCCCCGGGTGGTACCATGGCGGTGTTCTCGGCCCCGCTCCGCGGGGCCTCGGTGCGCTTGGGGCCCGCTTCGCGGGCCAGGTTTAGCCCATCGGTCGAAATCCTGGAAATCGACCTTGGATGTGTCGAATTCCTGGAAATCGACTCAAGCCGGGAACGGAACCTCCCTCCCCGGGTGCTACCATGGCGGTACTCGGCCCCGCTTCGCGGGGCCTCGGTGCGCTTGGGGCCCGCTGCGCGGGCCAGGTTTAGCCCATCGGTCGAAATCCTGGAAATCGACCTTGGATGGGGTCGAATTCCTGGAAATCGACTCAAGCCGGGAACCGAACCTCCCTCCCCGGGTGGTACCATGGCGGTGTTCTCGGCCCCGCTTCGCGGGGCCTCGGTGTGCTTGGGGCCCGCTTCGCGGGCCAGGTTTAGCCCATCGGTCGAAATCCTGGAAATGGACCTTGGATGGGGTCGAATTCCTGGAAATCGACTCAAGCCGGGAACCGAACCTCCCTCCCCGGGTGGTACCATGGCGGTGTTCTCGGCCCCGCTTCGCGGGGCCTCGGTGTGCTTGGGGCCCGCTTCGCGGGCCAGGTTTAGCCCATCGGTCAAAATCCTGGAAATCGACCTTGGATGTGTCGAATTCCTGGAAATCGACTCAAGCCGGAAACGGAACCTCCCTCCCCGGGTGGTACCATGGCGGTGTTCTCGGCCCCGCTCCGCGGGGCCTCGGTGCGCTTGGGGCCCGCTTCGCGGGCCAGGTTTAGCCCATCGGTCGAAATCCTGGAAATCGACCTTGGATGATGTCGAATTCCTGGAAATCGACTCAAGCCGGGAACCGAACCTCCCTCCCCGGGTGGTACCATGGCGGTGTTCTCGGCCCCGCTTCGCGGGGCCTCGGTGCGCTTGGGGCCCGCTTCGCGGGCCAGGTTTAGCCCATCGGTCGAAATCCTGGAAATCGACCTTGGATGATGTCGAATTCCTGGAAATCGACTCAAGCCGGGAACCGAACCTCCCTCCCCGGGTGCTACCATGGCGGTGTTCTCGGCCCCGCTCCGCGGGGCATCGGTGCGCTTGGGGCCCGCTTCGCGGGCAAGGTTTAGCCCATCGGTCGAAATCCTGGAAATCGACCCTGGATGTGTCGAATTCCTGGAAATCGACTCAAGCCGGAAACCGAACCTCCCTCCCCGGGTGCTACCATGGCGGTGTTCTCGGCCCCGCTTCGCGGGGCCTCGGTGCGCTTGGGGCCCGCTGCGCGGGCCGGGTTTAGCCCATCGGTCGAAATCCTGGAAATCGACCTTGGATGGGGTCGAATTCCTGGAAATCGACTCAAGCCGGGAACCGAACCTCCCTCCCCGGGTGGCACCATGGCGGTGTTCTCGGCCCCGCTTCGCGGGGCCTCGGTGCGCTTGGGGCCCGCTGCGCGGGCCAGGTTTAGCCCATCGGTCGAAATCCTGGAAATGGACGTTGGATGATGTCGAATTCCTGGAAATCGACTAAAGCCGGGAACCGAACCTCCCTCCCCGGGTGCTACCATGGCGGTGTTCTCGGCCCCGCTCCGCGGGGCATCGGTGCGCTTGGGGCCCGCTTCGCGGGCAAGGTTTAGCCCATCGGTCGAAATCCTGGAAATCGACCCTGGATGTGTCGAATTCCTGGAAATCGACTCAAGCCGGAAACCGAACCTCCCTCCCCGGGTGCTACCATGGCGGTGTTCTCGGCCCCGCTTCGCGGGGCCTCGGTGCGCTTGGGGCCCGCTGCGCGGGCCGGGTTTAGCCCATCGGTCGAAATCCTGGAAATCGACCTTGGATGGGGTCGAATTCCTGGAAATCGACTCAAGCCGGGAACCGAACCTCCCTCCCCGGGTGGCACCATGGCGGTGTTCTCGGCCCCGCTTCGCGGGGCCTCGGTGCGCTTGGGGCCCGCTGCGCGGGCCAGGTTTAGCCCATCGGTCGAAATCCTGGAAATGGACGTTGGATGATGTCGAATTCCTGGAAATCGACTAAAGCCGGGAACCGAACCTCCCTCCCCGGGTGGTACCATGGCGGTGTTCTCGGCCCCGCTCCGCGGGGCCTCGGTGCGCTTGGGGCCCGCTTCGCGGGCCAGGTTTAGCCCATCGGTCGAAATCCTGGAAATCGACCTTGGATGATGTCGAATTCCTGGAAATCGACTCAAGCCGGGAACCGAACCTCCCTCCCCGGGTGGCACCATGGCGGTGTTCTCGGCCCCGCTTCGCGGGGCCTCGGTGCGCTTGGGGCCCGCTGCGCGGGCCAGGTTTAGCCCATCGGTCGAAATCCTGGAAATGGACGTTGTATGATGTCGAATTCCTGGAAATCGACTCAAGCCGGGAACCGAACCTCCCTCCCCGGGTGGTACCATGGCGGTGTTGTCGGCCCCGCTCCGCGGGGCCTCGGTGCGCTTGGGGCCCGCTTCGCGGGCCAGGTTTAGCCCATCGGTCGAAATCCTGGAAATGGACGTTGGATGATGTCGAATTCCTGGAAATCGACTAAAGCCGGGAACCGAACCTCCCTCCCCGGGTGGTACCATGGCGGTGTTCTCGGCCCCGCTCCGCGGGGCCTCGGTGCGCTTGGGGCCCGCTTCGCGGGCCAGGTTTAGCCCATCGGTCGAAATCCTGGAAATCGACCTTGGATGATGTCGAATTCCTGGAAATCGACTCAAGCCGGGAACCGAACCTCCCTCCCCGGGTGGCACCATGGCGGTGTTCTCGGCCCCGCTTCGCGGGGCCTCGGTGCGCTTGGGGCCCGCTGCGCGGGCCAGGTTTAGCCCATCGGTCGAAATCCTGGAAATGGACGTTGTATGATGTCGAATTCCTGGAAATCGACTCAAGCCGGGAACCGAACCTCCCTCCCCGGGTGGTACCATGGCGGTGTTGTCGGCCCCGCTCCGCGGGGCCTCGGTGCGCTTGGGGCCCGCTTCGCGGGCCAGGTTTAGCCCATCGGTCGAAATCCTGGAAATCGACCTTGGATGATGTCGAATTCCTGGAAATCGACTCAAGCCGGGAACCGAACCTCCCTCCCCGGGTGGTACCATGGCGGTGTTCTCGGCCCCGCTTCGCGGGGCCTCGGTGCGCTTGGGGCCCGCTGCGCGGGCCAGGTTTAGCCCATCGGTCGAAATCCTGGAAATCGACCTTGGATGTGTCGAATTCCTGGAAATCGACTCAAGCCGGAAACCGAACCTCCCTCCCCGGGTGCTACCATGGCGGTGTTCTCGGCCCCGCTTCGCGGGGCCTCGGTGCGCTTGGGGCCCGCTTCGCGGGCCAGGTTTAGCCCATCGGTCGAAATCCTGGAAATGGACGTTGGATGATGTCGAATTCCTGGAAATCGACTCAAGCCGGGAACCGAACCTCCCTCCCCGGGTGGTACCATGGCGGTGTTCTCGGCCCCGCTCCGCGGGGCCTCGGTGCGCTTGGGGCCCGCTTCGCGGGCCAGGTTTAGCCCATCGGTCGAAATCCTGGAAATCGACCTTGGATGTGTCGAATTCCTGGAAATCGACTCAAGCCGGGAACGGAACCTCCCTCCCCGGGTGCTACCATGGCGGTGTTCTCGGCCCCGCTTCGCGGGGCCTCGGTGTGCTTGGGGCCCGCTGCGCGGGCCAGGTTTAGCCCATCGGTCGAAATCCTGGAAATCGACCCTGGATGTGTCGAATTCCTGGAAATCGACTCAAGCCGGAAACGGAACCTCCCTCCCCGGGTGCTACCATGGCGGTGTTCTCGGCCCCGCTTCGCGGGGCCTCGGTGCGCTTGGGGCCCGCTTCGCGGGCCGGGTTTAGCCCATCGGTCGAAATCCTGGAAATGGACCTTGGATGGGGTCGAATTCCTGGAAATCGACTCAAGCCGGGAACCGAACCTCCCTCCCCGGGTGGTACCATGGCGGTGTTCTCGGCCCCGCTTCGCGGGGCCTCGGTGTGCTTGGGGCCCGCTTCGCGGGCCAGGTTTAGCCCATCGGTCAAAATCCTGGAAATCGACCTTGGATGTGTCGAATTCCTGGAAATCGACTCAAGCCGGAAACGGAACCTCCCTCCCCGGGTGGTACCATGGCGGTGTTCTCGGCCCCGCTCCGCGGGGCCTCGGTGCGCTTGGGGCCCGCTTCGCGGGCCAGGTTTAGCCCATCGGTCGAAATCCTGGAAATCGACCTTGGATGATGTCGAATTCCTGGAAATCGACTCAAGCCGGGAACCGAACCTCCCTCCCCGGGTGGTACCATGGCGGTGTTCTCGGCCCCGCTTCGCGGGGCCTCGGTGCGCTTGGGGCCCGCTTCGCGGGCCAGGTTTAGCCCATCGGTCGAAATCCTGGAAATCGACCTTGGATGATGTCGAATTCCTGGAAATCGACTCAAGCCGGGAACCGAACCTCCCTCCCCGGGTGCTACCATGGCGGTGTTCTCGGCCCCGCTCCGCGGGGCATCGGTGCGCTTGGGGCCCGCTTCGCGGGCAAGGTTTAGCCCATCGGTCGAAATCCTGGAAATCGACCCTGGATGTGTCGAATTCCTGGAAATCGACTCAAGCCGGAAACCGAACCTCCCTCCCCGGGTGCTACCATGGCGGTGTTCTCGGCCCCGCTTCGCGGGGCCTCGGTGCGCTTGGGGCCCGCTGCGCGGGCCGGGTTTAGCCCATCGGTCGAAATCCTGGAAATCGACCTTGGATGGGGTCGAATTCCTGGAAATCGACTCAAGCCGGGAACCGAACCTCCCTCCCCGGGTGGCACCATGGCGGTGTTCTCGGCCCCGCTTCGCGGGGCCTCGGTGCGCTTGGGGCCCGCTGCGCGGGCCAGGTTTAGCCCATCGGTCGAAATCCTGGAAATGGACGTTGGATGATGTCGAATTCCTGGAAATCGACTAAAGCCGGGAACCGAACCTCCCTCCCCGGGTGGTACCATGGCGGTGTTCTCGGCCCCGCTCCGCGGGGCCTCGGTGCGCTTGGGGCCCGCTTCGCGGGCCAGGTTTAGCCCATCGGTCGAAATCCTGGAAATCGACCTTGGATGATGTCGAATTCCTGGAAATCGACTCAAGCCGGGAACCGAACCTCCCTCCCCGGGTGCTACCATGGCGGTGTTCTCGGCCCCGCTCCGCGGGGCATCGGTGCGCTTGGGGCCCGCTTCGCGGGCAAGGTTTAGCCCATCGGTCGAAATCCTGGAAATCGACCCTGGATGTGTCGAATTCCTGGAAATCGACTCAAGCCGGAAACCGAACCTCCCTCCCCGGGTGCTACCATGGCGGTGTTCTCGGCCCCGCTTCGCGGGGCCTCGGTGCGCTTGGGGCCCGCTGCGCGGGCCGGGTTTAGCCCATCGGTCGAAATCCTGGAAATCGACCTTGGATGGGGTCGAATTCCTGGAAATCGACTCAAGCCGGGAACCGAACCTCCCTCCCCGGGTGGCACCATGGCGGTGTTCTCGGCCCCGCTTCGCGGGGCCTCGGTGCGCTTGGGGCCCGCTGCGCGGGCCAGGTTTAGCCCATCGGTCGAAATCCTGGAAATGGACGTTGGATGATGTCGAATTCCTGGAAATCGACTAAAGCCGGGAACCGAACCTCCCTCCCCGGGTGGTACCATGGCGGTGTTCTCGGCCCCGCTCCGCGGGGCCTCGGTGCGCTTGGGGCCCGCTTCGCGGGCCAGGTTTAGCCCATCGGTCGAAATCCTGGAAATCGACCTTGGATGATGTCGAATTCCTGGAAATCGACTCAAGCCGGGAACCGAACCTCCCTCCCCGGGTGGCACCATGGCGGTGTTCTCGGCCCCGCTTCGCGGGGCCTCGGTGCGCTTGGGGCCCGCTGCGCGGGCCAGGTTTAGCCCATCGGTCGAAATCCTGGAAATGGACGTTGTATGATGTCGAATTCCTGGAAATCGACTCAAGCCGGGAACCGAACCTCCCTCCCCGGGTGGTACCATGGCGGTGTTGTCGGCCCCGCTCCGCGGGGCCTCGGTGCGCTTGGGGCCCGCTTCGCGGGCCAGGTTTAGCCCATCGGTCGAAATCCTGGAAATGGACGTTGGATGATGTCGAATTCCTGGAAATCGACTAAAGCCGGGAACCGAACCTCCCTCCCCGGGTGGTACCATGGCGGTGTTCTCGGCCCCGCTCCGCGGGGCCTCGGTGCGCTTGGGGCCCGCTTCGCGGGCCAGGTTTAGCCCATCGGTCGAAATCCTGGAAATCGACCTTGGATGATGTCGAATTCCTGGAAATCGACTCAAGCCGGGAACCGAACCTCCCTCCCCGGGTGGCACCATGGCGGTGTTCTCGGCCCCGCTTCGCGGGGCCTCGGTGCGCTTGGGGCCCGCTGCGCGGGCCAGGTTTAGCCCATCGGTCGAAATCCTGGAAATGGACGTTGTATGATGTCGAATTCCTGGAAATCGACTCAAGCCGGGAACCGAACCTCCCTCCCCGGGTGGTACCATGGCGGTGTTGTCGGCCCCGCTCCGCGGGGCCTCGGTGCGCTTGGGGCCCGCTTCGCGGGCCAGGTTTAGCCCATCGGTCGAAATCCTGGAAATCGACCTTGGATGATGTCGAATTCCTGGAAATCGACTCAAGCCGGGAACCGAACCTCCCTCCCCGGGTGGTACCATGGCGGTGTTCTCGGCCCCGCTTCGCGGGGCCTCGGTGCGCTTGGGGCCCGCTGCGCGGGCCAGGTTTAGCCCATCGGTCGAAATCCTGGAAATCGACCTTGGATGTGTCGAATTCCTGGAAATCGACTCAAGCCGGAAACCGAACCTCCCTCCCCGGGTGCTACCATGGCGGTGTTCTCGGCCCCGCTTCGCGGGGCCTCGGTGCGCTTGGGGCCCGCTTCGCGGGCCAGGTTTAGCCCATCGGTCGAAATCCTGGAAATGGACGTTGGATGATGTCGAATTCCTGGAAATCGACTCAAGCCGGGAACCGAACCTCCCTCCCCGGGTGGTACCATGGCGGTGTTCTCGGCCCCGCTCCGCGGGGCCTCGGTGCGCTTGGGGCCCGCTTCGCGGGCCAGGTTTAGCCCATCGGTCGAAATCCTGGAAATCGACCTTGGATGTGTCGAATTCCTGGAAATCGACTCAAGCCGGGAACGGAACCTCCCTCCCCGGGTGCTACCATGGCGGTGTTCTCGGCCCCGCTTCGCGGGGCCTCGGTGTGCTTGGGGCCCGCTGCGCGGGCCAGGTTTAGCCCATCGGTCGAAATCCTGGAAATCGACCCTGGATGTGTCGAATTCCTGGAAATCGACTCAAGCCGGAAACGGAACCTCCCTCCCCGGGTGCTACCATGGCGGTGTTCTCGGCCCCGCTTCGCGGGGCCTCGGTGCGCTTGGGGCCCGCTTCGCGGGCCGGGTTTAGCCCATCGGTCGAAATCCTGGAAATGGACCTTGGATGGGGTCGAATTCCTGGAAATCGACTCAAGCCGGGAACCGAACCTCCCTCCCCGGGTGGTACCATGGCGGTGTTCTCGGCCCCGCTTCGCGGGGCCTCGGTGTGCTTGGGGCCCGCTTCGCGGGCCAGGTTTAGCCCATCGGTCAAAATCCTGGAAATCGACCTTGGATGTGTCGAATTCCTGGAAATCGACTCAAGCCGGAAACGGAACCTCCCTCCCCGGGTGGTACCATGGCGGTGTTCTCGGCCCCGCTCCGCGGGGCCTCGGTGCGCTTGGGGCCCGCTTCGCGGGCCAGGTTTAGCCCATCGGTCGAAATCCTGGAAATCGACCTTGGATGATGTCGAATTCCTGGAAATCGACTCAAGCCGGGAACCGAACCTCCCTCCCCGGGTGGTACCATGGCGGTGTTCTCGGCCCCGCTTCGCGGGGCCTCGGTGCGCTTGGGGCCCGCTTCGCGGGCCAGGTTTAGCCCATCGGTCGAAATCCTGGAAATCGACCTTGGATGATGTCGAATTCCTGGAAATCGACTCAAGCCGGGAACCGAACCTCCCTCCCCGGGTGCTACCATGGCGGTGTTCTCGGCCCCGCTTCGCGGGGCCTCGGTGTGCTTGGGGCCCGCTTCGCGGGCCAGGTTTAGCCCATCGGTCGAAATCCTGGAAATCGACCTTGGATGGGGTCGAATTCCTGGAAATCGACTCAAGCCGGGAACCGAACCTCCCTCCCCGGGTGGTACCATGGCGGTGTTCTCGGCCCCGCTCCGCGGGGCCTCGGTGCGCTTGGGGCCCGCTGCGCGGGCCAGGTTTAGCCCATCGGTCGAAATCCTGGAAATCGACCTTGGATGGGGTCGAATTCCTGGAAATCGACTCAAGCCGGGAACCGAACCTCCCTCCCCGGTTGCTACCATGGCGGTACTCGGCCCCGCTTCGCGGGGCCTCGGTGCGCTTGGGGCCCGCTGCGCGGGCCGGGTTTAGCCCATCGGTCGAAATCCTGGAAATGGACCTTGGATGGGGTCGAATTCCTGGAAATCGACTCAAGCCGGGAACCGAACCTCCCTCCCCGGGTGCTACCATGGCGGTGTTCTCGGCCCCGCTTCGCGGGGCCTCGGTGCGCTTGGGGCCCGCTTCGCGGGCCGGGTTTAGCCCATCGGTCGAAATCCTGGAAATCGACCCTGGATGTGTCGAATTCCTGGAAATCGACTCAAGCCGGAAACGGAACCTCCCTCCCCGGGTGCTACCATGGCGGTGTTCTCGGCCCCGCTTCGCGGGGCCTCGGTGTGCTTGGGGCCCGCTGCGCGGGCCGGGTTTAGCCCATCGGTCGAAATCCTGGAAATGGACCTTGGATGGGGTCGAATTCCTGGAAATCGACTCAAGCCGGGAACCGAACCTCCCTCCCCGGGTGGTACCATGGCGGTGTTCTCGGCCCCGCTTCGCGGGGCCTCGGTGTGCTTGGGGCCCGCTTCGCGGGCCAGGTTTAGCCCATCGGTCAAAATCCTGGAAATCGACCTTGGATGTGTCGAATTCCTGGAAATCGACTCAAGCCGGAAACGGAACCTCCCTCCCCGGGTGGTACCATGGCGGTGTTCTCGGCCCCGCTCCGCGGGGCCTCGGTGCGCTTGGGGCCCGCTTCGCGGGCCAGGTTTAGCCCATCGGTCGAAATCCTGGAAATCGACCTTGGATGATGTCGAATTCCTGGAAATCGACTCAAGCCGGGAACCGAACCTCCCTCCCCGGGTGGTACCATGGCGGTGTTCTCGGCCCCGCTTCGCGGGGCCTCGGTGCGCTTGGGGCCCGCTTCGCGGGCCAGGTTTAGCCCATCGGTCGAAATCCTGGAAATCGACCTTGGATGATGTCGAATTCCTGGAAATCGACTCAAGCCGGGAACCGAACCTCCCTCCCCGGGTGCTACCATGGCGGTGTTCTCGGCCCCGCTTCGCGGGGCCTCGGTGCGCTTGGGGCCCGCTTCGCGGGCCGGGTTTAGCCCATCGGTCGAAATCCTGGAAATCGACCCTGGATGTGTCGAATTCCTGGAAATCGACTCAAGCCGGAAACGGAACCTCCCTCCCCGGGTGCTACCATGGCGGTGTTCTCGGCCCCGCTTCGCGGGGCCTCGGTGTGCTTGGGGCCCGCTGCGCGGGCCAGGTTTAGCCCATCGGTCGAAATCCTGGAAATCGACCCTGGATGTGTCGAATTCCTGGAAATCGACTCAAGCCGGAAACGGAGCCTCCCTCCCCGGGTGCTACCATGGCGGTGTTCTCGGCCCCGCTTCGCGGGGCCTCGGTGCGCTTGGGGCCCGCTTCGCGGGCCGGGTTTAGCCCATCGGTCGAAATCCTGGAAATCGACCCTGGATGTGTCGAATTCCTGGAAATCGACTCAAGCCGGGAACGGAGCCTCCCTCCCCGGGTGCTACCATGGCGGTGTTCTCGGCCCCGCTTCGCGGGGCCTCGGTGCGCTTGGGGCCCGCTTCGCGGGCCGGGTTTAGCCCATCGGTCGAAATCCTGGAAATCGACCCTGGATGTGTCGAATTCCTGGAAATCGACTCAAGCCGGAAACGGAGCCTCCCTCCCCGGGTGCTACCATGGCGGTGTTCTCGGCCCCGCTTCGCGGGGCCTCGGTGCGCTTGGGGCCCGCTTCGCGGGCCAGGTTTAGCCCATCGGTCGAAATCCTGGAAATCGACCCTGGATGTGTCGAATTCCTGGAAATCGACTCAAGCCGGAAACGGAGCCTCCCTCCCCAGGTGCTACCATGGCGGTGTTCTCGGCCCCGCTTCGCGGGGCCTCGGTGCGCTTGGGGCCCGCTTCGCGGGCCGGGTTTAGCCCATCGGTCGAAATCCTGGAAATCGACCCTGGATGTGTCGAATTCCTGGAAATCGACTCAAGCCGGAAACGGAGCCTCCCTCCCCGGGTGCTACCATGGCGGTGTTCTCGGCCCCGCTTCGCGGGGCCTCGGTGCGCTTGGGGCCCGCTTCGCGGGCCGGGTTTAGCCCATCGGTCGAAATCCTGGAAATCGACCCTGGATGTGTCGAATTCCTGGAAATCGACTCAAGCCGGGAACGGAGCCTCCCTCCCCGGGTGCTACCATGGCGGTGTTCTCGGCCCCGCTTCGCGGGGCCTCGGTGCGCTTGGGGCCCGCTTCGCGGGCCGGGTTTAGCCCATCGGTCGAAATCCTGGAAATCGACCCTGGATGTGTCGAATTCCTGGAAATCGACTCAAGCCGGGAACGGAGCCTCCCTCCCCGGGTGCTACCATGGCGGTGTTCTCGGCCCCGCTTCGCGGGGCCTCGGTGCGCTTGGGGCCCGCTTCGCGGCCCGGGTTTAGCCCATCGGTCGAAATCCTGGAAATCGACCCTGGATGTGTCGAATTCCTGGAAATCGACTCAAGCCGGAAACGGAGCCTCCCTCCCCGGGTGCTACCATGGCGGTGTTCTCGGCCCCGCTTCGCGGGGCCTCGGTGCGCTTGGGGCCCGCTTCGCGGCCCGGGTTTAGCCCATCGGTCGAAATCCTGGAAATCGACACTGGATGTGTCGAATTCCTGGAAATCGACTCAAGCCGGAAACGGAACCTCCCTCCCCGGGTGCTACCATGGCGGTGTTCTCGGCCCCGCTTCGCGGGGCCTCGGTGCGCCTGGGGCCCGCTTCGCGGGCCAGGTTTAGCCCATCGGTCGAAATCCTGGAAATCGACCCTGGATGTGTCGAATTCCTGGAAATCGACTCAAGCCGGAAACGGAACCTCCCTCCCCGGGTGCTACCATGGCGGTGTTCTCGGCCCCGCTTCGCGGGGCCTCGGTGCGCTTGGGGCCCGCTTCGCGGGCCGGGTTTAGCCCATCGGTCGAAATCCTGGAAATCGACCCTGGATGTGTCGAATTCCTGGAAATCGACTCAAGCCGGAAACGGAACCTCCCTCCCCGGGTGCTACCATGGCGGTGTTCTCGGCCCCGCTTCGCGGGGCCTCGGTGCGCTTGGGGCCCGCTGCGCGGGCCGGGTTTAGCCCATCGGTCGAAATCCTGGAAATCGACCTCGGTCCAGGTTGAATTCCTGGAATTGGACTTCGGGGGTCAGGTTTAGCCCATCGGTCGCATTCCTGGAATTCGACCTCGGTCCTCCAGGTTGAATTCCTGGAATTCGACCTAGCGGGCAGGTTAACCGATCGGTAGGAATCCTGGAAATGAACCCCGGTTGTTTGGGGTTGGTTTCCTGGAAATCGACTTCGGGGGTTAGGTTAGCCCATCGGTAGAAATCCTGGAAATGAACCTCGGTTGGTTCGGGGTTGAATTCCTGGAAATCGACTCAAGCCAGGGACGGAATCGGAACCACCCACCCCGGGCCGGTGCTCTCGGCCCGGCTTCGCGGAGCAGGTTTAGCCCATCGGTAGGAATCCTGGAACTGGACCTTGGATGGTTGGGGTCGAATTCCTGGAAATCGACTCAAGCCAGGGACGGAATCGGAACCACCCACCCCGGGCCGGTGCTCTCGGCCCGGCTTCGCAGAGCAGGTTTAGCCCATCGGTAGGAATCCTGGAACTGGACCTTGGGTGGTGGTTGGGGTTAAATTCCTGGAAATCGACTTCGGGGGTTAGGTTAGCCCATCGGTAGAAATCCTGGAAATGAACCTCGGTTGGTTCGGGGTTGAATTCCTGGAAATCGACTCAAGCCGGGGACGGAATCGGAACCACCCACCCCGGGCCGGTGCTCTCGGCCCGGCTTCGCGGGGCAGGTTTAGCCCATCGGTAGCATTCCTGGAAATCGACTTCGAACCACCCCCCCGGGCCGGTGCTCTCGGCCCGGCTTCGCGGGGCAGGTTTAGCCCATCGGTAGCATTCCTGGAAATCGACTTCGAACCACCCCCCCGGGCCGGTGCTCTCGGCCCGGCTTCGCGGGGCAGGTTTAGCCCATCGGTAGCATTCCTGGAAATCGACTTCGGAGGTCAGGTTTAGCCCATCGGTAGCTTTCATGGAAGTTGACCTCGGTCCTCCAGGTTGAATTCCTGGAATTCGACCTACCTGGCAGGTTAACCGATCGGTAGGAATCCTGGAAATGAACCTCGGTTTTTTTGCGGTTGTTTTCCTGGAAATCGACTTCGGGGGTTAGGTTAGCCCATCGGTAGAAATCCTGGAAATGAACCTCGGTTGGTTCGGGGTTGAATTCCTGGAAATCGACTCAAGCCGGGGACGGAATCGGAACCACCCACCCCGGGCCGGTGCTCTCGGCCCGGCTTCGCGGGGCAGGTTTAGCCCATCGGTAGCATTCCTGGAAATCGACTTCGAACCACCCCCCCGGGCCGGTGCTCTCGGCCCGGCTTCGCGGGGCAGGTTTAGCCCATCGGTAGCATTCCTGGAAATCGACTTCAAACCACCCCCCCGGGCCGGTGCTCTCGGCCCGGCTTCGCGGGGCAGGTTTAGCCCATCGGTAGCATTCCTGGAAATCGACTTCGGAGGTCAGGTTTAGCCCATCGGTAGCTTTCATGGAAGTTGACCTCGGTCCTCCAGGTTGAATTCCTGGAATTCGACCTACCTGGCAGGTTAACCGATCGGTAGGAATCCTGGAAATGAACCTCGGTTTTTTTGCGGTTGTTTTCCTGGAAATTGACTTAAGCGGGGGACGGAATCGGAACCACCCACCCCGGGCCGGTGCTCTCGGCCCGGCTTCGCGGGGCAGGTTTAGCCCATCGGTAGCATTCCTGGAAATCGACTTCGAACCACCCCCCCGGGCCGGTGCTCTCGGCCCGGCTTCGCGGGGCAGGTTTAGCCCATCGGTAGCATTCCTGGAAATCGACTTCGGAGGTCAGGTTTAGCCCATCGGTAGCTTTCATGGAAGTTGACCTCGGTCCTCCAGGTTGAATTCCTGGAATTCGACCTACCTGGCAGGTTAACCGATCGGTAGGAATCCTGGAAATGAACCTCGGTTTTTTTACGGTTGTATTCCTGGAAATGGACTTAAGCGGGGGACGGAATCGGAACCACCCACCCCGGGCCCGGTGCTCTCGGCCCGGCTTCGCGGGGCAGGTTTAGCCCATCGGTAGCATTCCTGGAAATGGACTTCGGGGGTCAGGTTTAGCCCATCGGTAGGATTCCAGAAAGTTGACCTCGGTTGAGGTTGAATTCCTGGAATTCGACCTAGCGGGGCAGGTTAGCCGATCGGTAGGAATCCTGGAAATGAACCTCGGTTGGTTGGGGTTGGATTCCTGGAAATGGGCTTGGGGGTCAGGTTAGCCGATCGGTAGGAATCCTGGAACTGGACCTTGTTTGGGGTTGGATTCCTGGAAGTGGACTTCGCGGGGCAGGTTAGCCGATCGGTAGGAATCCTGGAATTGGACCTTGGATGGGGGTTGGATTCCTGGAAATGGACTTAAGCGGGGGACGGAATCGGAACCACCCACCAGGCCGGTGCTCTCAGGTTTAGCCCATCGGTCGGAATCCTGGAACTGGATCTTGGTTGGTTGGGGTTGGATTCCTGGAACTGGACCTGGAACTGGTTGGGGCTCAATTCCTGAAAATGGACTCAGGCCGGGAATGGAACCACCCAGCCCGGGACTCACCATGCCGGTGTTCTCGACGTGTTTGGGGCCCGCTTCGCCGATCGGTAAGAATCCTGGAACTCGACCTTGGTTGGGTTTGGATTCCTCGAAATGGACTTAAGCGGAAAATGGAACCACCGACCCTGACACATTGTGAGAGGCATGCAGCATTGTCTTAAAACATACAATGTAAAAAACCTGGAAGAAGACCCACCAGAACTCCAACATTCCAAATTGACTTTAATTTTCACATCTTTTGATCATCATTCGGATTTGGTTTCTAATGTTCTCAATAGATAGTTCCAGCTCATGGCATAGCTGTCGAAATGCTGGTTGTTCAGCCACGATCTCCCGTATCCTTTTTTTCAGGACCAACTTTTCCTGGATCTCTCTTTCGAAGAGAGTTTTGACCATGGAATAAAATTGTGGTGTGAGTGCGAGTTTTCTTCGTTGACCCTGAAAGACATAAAAATGACAAAGGTTTAATTTTAGGATTTCCACATTAGAGTCACCCTCCGCAGCCCAAGTCTACTTACATTATTATAAAGACTGATTTTTTCTGGAAGGGTTGTTGGCACTGAATTTGGTTCGGGAGATCTCTTTTGCTGTGTTTCGTTCCCTTTTGGATGGACTTTGTCCTTTTTCTTTAACTTGAGCTTCTCCTTCATCTTCTTCTTCTTCTTGCGGGACTTGAGATCCTAAGGACACAGTATGTTATATTTTGGGTTAGGGTTAAGGTTAGGGTTAAGGTTAACCCTAACCCTAACCCCCCCCCCCCCCGGGGGTTAAGAAATATTACATGTCGGTGTATTACAATGACAGAATTACTTCCAGGAATTCTACTCACAAAGTTCAAGCGCTGGACATGTTTTTCTCCGAACAAGGCACGTTCCAAAATCTTTTCCTCATCTTCCCAGTCACTGAAGTCAGGCTATAGTACAAAAAGGAAAATAGAAGACATAGCTATGGGTCACAACTTTAACAACAGGAGACATGGGACTTCCTGGATTTCACCTCAGCTTCCCTCAGGTGTACATTCTCCATTTCCATCAACTGGGGAGAAGCTTCCCTTGAAACTTGCTGTCCGTCTCCCACTGTTTTGTCAGATGTGTTCAACTTTTTGCTGCCGTCTTTACTCTTCCTTTCCTTCTTCTTTCCCCCAGGTGAGCCCGTCTGTGTCTGTCACCAGAAAGGAAACAGTCATATTTTGGTGGCATGAAGCAGTGTTGCATTTGATTGGACCACTTCCAGGAATTCTACTCACCAAGTGCAGGGAGGAGACCGTCTGCGTTAAGGGCAGGGAGGCTTCCTGTGTTAAGGGGAAGATGATTTGTTCCATGACGTCCATCTCATCTTCGCTTTCAGTCAGGTACATCTATACAACGACAAAATCCAATTTGGAAGACATGGCAATGGGAGGAAAACTTCCACAATAGTGACATGGGACTTCCTGGATATCACCTCAATTACTCCAATGTGTACAGTTTTTTTCCTGGACTGGGGAGTAGAGACGAGGTCCCCGGGCTCCCTTGAAAGTTGCCATCCAGCCCCCACATTCTGCTCAGACCTGTTCACATCTTTGGTAGTTCTCAGCGGGGAGGCCTGTGTTAATGGCACAGAAGCCTCCTGTGTCAAAGGCTCGAAAGGTTCTTCCGGGAGCTCCTCCTCATTGCAATTCACGTTCACCTATACAACAATAAAAAAACAATGTATAATACATGGGTGTGGGTCATGTCTTCCACAATAGCGACACAGAACTTACTGGGGGCTGGAGTGAGTGCTCCGTAGAATTCCTGGAACTGGACCTTGGTTTGGGGTCAAATTCCAGGAACTGGACTGGGTTTGGGGGTCCAATTCCAGGAACCGGGCATAGGCGAGGCCGGTGTCCTGGCCCCGCTGCGCGGGGCCTCACGGGGGCTAGCTACGCTTGGGTCCCGCTCCGCACAGTTCCGGGAACTGGACTTTGGTTGGGGGTCCAATTCCAGGAACTGGACTTTGGTTGGGGGTCCAATTCCAGGAACTGGACTTTGGTTGGGGGTCCAATTCCAGGAACTGGACTTTGGTTGGGGGTCCAATTCCAGGAACTGGACTTTGGTTGGGGGTCCAATTCCAGGAACCGGGCACGGACGGGGCAACGAAGCAGCCGCCACGCTTCGCGGGGCCTCAAACACGCAAGGGGCCCGCCTCGGAGGCCAGGGAAAAGCTATCGGCTATCGGTAGATTTTCTAGAACTGTACCTTGGTTGTGGATGAATTCTTGGAGCGGGAACTCGCTTGAGATTTGAATTCCTGAAACCGGACTCTTTTCCCCAAAGGCGACGCACATTTCCAGGAACTCACCTCACTCATCCTTGGAACCTGCAGCGGCGCTTTCTTGTGCTTGCCCTCACACTTCGATGCTAATGAATGGGGGTTGGACAAACGCAGGCTTAAATAGTCCGGTGTTGGTGATGTCACGGTACTGCAGCCAATCACCTTCCGATTGGCCAAAGGCACCTCCTCCCCACACACAAACGCTAACAATTAGCCAGTCAAGCGACACCTTGTGGTGAAAGCAAAAACTGCGTGACTCAGAAAAGCTTTCTTGAACAAACAGACTTTATTTTACGATTTTGTAGTGGAAAAGTATGAGTATTACGATGAGGTACATCACTCCAAAGATGCACATAATAAATATGGAGATGAGGCACATTTGCTCTGTAAGCGCCCATCCGCTCTCATAACATGGCCAAGTGAATCTAGATAGAAAAAAAAAATAAAAAAACACTAAACGCAATTCACTGAGTAGTGTTTACAAATATGAACGCATCTTTCCGGGAATTACATGTCATCTTTAAGGAATTACATGTCACCTTTAAGGAATTGCGCGCCATTTTTAAGGAATTGCGCGCCATTTTTAAGGAATTGCACGTCATCTTTAAGGAATTTTACACGTCATCTTTAAGGAATTGCGTGTCATTTTTAAGGAATTGCGTGTCATTTTTAAGGAATTGCATGTCATCTTTAAGGAATTACACGTCATCTTTAAGGAATTTAGGTTGCCATCCTGGATGTAGACATCGCCAACTTACCCTTGACTTGTTTCCATTGCCATGTTCATTTGGGGATCCAGTGTAGTGAGCACAATGCTCGGGATCCATCGTGGAGTTGTCTCATCTGTCCAGAGACCCCATGATTTTTTTTTTTGCAAGTGCACATGCAAAGAAAGCCATTCAAAAATATCATACCTTGCTGGTCATAATCAGGAGGAGGACTTTCCAGATATTGACCCATCCTTTTTTGCGCTTGCTCGCTTGACTTCTGAAGGCGGCACTGACAGCGACTGCTTTTATAGACTCAGCCCAGCCTTGCAACTGGCCATTGACCAATCACTGCGAAGGGGGTGTAACGGTAACGCCCTCCATAAAAAAAAAAAAACCCATCCAAGTCAATTTCCAGGTTTTATACATATAATTCCACAATTTCACCATGGGCAAACCAAACGTCTATTGGCTCAAAAATTACCAGTGGGAAGGGCCATATCTGACCAAAAAACAATCACTGCAATCAGCTGTTGACCAATAGATGGTCACGTCAATTTCCAGGTTGCCTACATATAATTCCACAATTTCAACGCAGTACAATTCATGGAACACAACCCGTCAATTTCCAGGTTGCCTACATATAATTCCACAATTTCAACGCAGTACAATTCATGGAACACGTCCCGTCAATTTCCAGGTTGCCTACATATAATTCCACAATTTCACCATGGGCAAACCAAACGTCGATTGGCTCAAAAATTACTAGTGGGAAGGGCCATATCTGACCAAAAACCAATCACTGCAATCAGCTGTTGACCAATAGACGGTCACGTCAATTTCCAGGTTGCCTACATATAATTCCACAATTTCAACACAGTACAATTCATGGAACACGACCCGTACGATTCATGGAATCCGACCCGTACAGTTCATGGAACACGACCAGTACAATTCCTGGTATTCAACCCCGACCAGTACAATTCCTGGAATCCGACACGTACAGTTCCTGGAATCCGACGCGTACAGTTCCTGGAATCCGACGCGTACAGTTCCTGGAATCCGACGCGTACAGTTCCTGGAATCCGACGCGTACAGTTCATGGAACACGACCAGTACAATTCCTGGTATTCAACCAGTACGATTCCCGGACCCCGACCAGTACAATTCCTGGAATCCGACACGTACAGTTCATGGAATACGACCAGTACAATTCCCGGGCTCCGACACGTACGATTCATGGAATCCGACCCGTAGAGTTCCTGGAATACGACCCGTACAGTTACTGGAATCCGACGCGTACAGTTCATGGAACACGACCAGTACAATTCCTGGTATTCAACCAGTACGATTCCCGGACCCCGACCAGTACAATTCCTGGAATCCGACACGTACAGTTCATGGAATACGACCAGTACAATTCCCGGGCTCCGACACGTACGATTCATGGAATCCGACCCGTACAGTTCCCGGATTCCGACGCGTACAGTTCCCGGAATCCGACACGTACAGTTCATGGAATACGACCAGTACAATTCCCGGGCTCCGACACGTACGATTCATGGAATCGGACCCGTACAGTTCCCGGAATCCGACGCGTACAGTTCCCGGAATCCGACGCGTACAGTTCACGGAATACGACCAGTACAGTTCACGGAACACGACCAGTACAATTCCTGGTATTCAACCAGTACAATTCCTGGTATTCGACCAGTACAATTCCCGGACCCCGACCAGTACAATTCATGGAATACGACCCGTACAGTTCCTGGAATCCGACCAGTACAATTCCTGGTATTCAACCAGTACAATTCATGGAATACGACCAGTACAATTCATGGAATACGACCAGTACAATTCATGGAATACGACCCGTACAGTTCCTGGAATCCGACGCGTACAGTTCACGGAACACGACCAGCGCAATTCCCGGTATTCGACCAGTACAATTCCCGGACCCCGACCGGTACAATTCACGGAATTACGACCCGTACAGTTCCCGGAATGCGACGCGTACGATTCACGGAATACGACCCCGCCGTTCCAGAAAACCGACGCGCACGGTTCACGGAACACGACAAGTACAATTCCCGGACACCGACCGGCACGGTTCACGGAATACGACCCGTGCGCGATTCCTGGAATTCGACCGGGCTCACACGCGACACCTGGTGTCCGCTCGCCCGAACCGCACCCGCGTTTTTAAAACGGCCCTTAAAAAATACTTAAACAAAAAACCTTTTCAAACGAAACGCGTCGCCGGCACCTACGAATTTCGCACTATCCGCGGCGATTTTTCCCGTTTCGATTAGCCGACATTTTCACCGGAACCCGGAATCGCGACCTCGCTCCAAACCCGGTTCCAACTGGCGCGCGGGAGTTATGCCCCCGCCATTCAAAGTCAATGGAGCGCGCGTTAGCACAGTGGCTAACTTCCAAGTCGAATTCCAGCTTCCCATAGACCGCCATTCATAAGGCTTCCGCGAAACCGACGTCATTTCCGACTTCGGGGCGTCGGGGTCAGCCCGGCGCCTAACCCTAATCCTACCCAGCTAGCATGGAATTAGAACCCAGTGCGGGGAAATTCCACACTGTCGACCGAGCCTTTCCTGGAATCCGACAAATTTTCAAATAAACGTTTAAAACGCCTAAAAACGGCAAAAATGCATTGCTCTCTTCTGAAATGTATCTCACGCTAATTTTAGTGTCATAAAAATGCTTTTTTGGGGCTAAGAAATGCAATTAAAAAATTTAAAAAACTGCAGTTGGCCTACTTGGCCACATGATGGCGGCAAGAGACCGTATAATAACTTTACACCACAAAATTTGACTTTTTTAACTGAGGGCACAAAAGTTGGAATTGGGGTCCGCTTCCTGGAACTTGACCAAAAGTCCGACATATTGACACAAGATGTTGCCGGCTCAAGAATTCTTTCCAAGTTGGTCTAGAACTTGGAAGGTCAGCCCAATTCCTGGAAAATACAACTTGGTCTATATCTTGGAAGGTCAGCCCAATTCCGGGAAAATTACCTTATCCACCTTTCACTCATTGCCACCATGAAGGTAAGACTCACCATGTGTCACGCTCCTGGTTCCACACATTCTATTTCTAAAAATCATTCATATTGACAAATTACTCATCATTTTCACCCGCTTTATCAATTCATGACTTGGGCGTTTTCAAGTTCAAAACCCTAACTCCACCATTCACTCATTGCCACCATGAAGGTAAAACTCAACCAGTGTCACGCTCCTGGTTCCACACATTCTATTTCTAAAAATCATTCATATTGACAAATTACTGATCATTTTCACCCGCTTTATCAATTCATGACTTGGGCATTTTCAAGCTCAAAACCCTAACTCTATAAAAGCCCTACCTGCTTTTTCGTTTCAAACTTTGCCACTATGAAGGTAAGACTCATCCTGTTTCACTCTCCTGGTTCCACACATTATATATACTTTTTTAATTTTTTAATGATTAATATTGACAAATTACTGCTCATTTTCACCCACTTTCACCGCTCATGGGTGAAGTCATCCAGACAGAGGAAAAGGTAAGTCTTTCACAATGACACTTTATCCATTGCATGTTATTAGTAGCTAAAAACGTAAACATGACTCTTTTGTTTCAAAATCATGAGCAGCAGAAGGCCAGGAGGACGCGGGACAGGATGAGGAAAAGGACGGAGACGAAGACGACGTCCATAAGGGGACAGGATGAGGAAAAGGACGGTGACGAAGACGACGTCCATAAGGGGACAGGATGAGGAAAAGGACGGTGACGAAGACGACGTCCATAAGGGGACAGGATGAGGAAAAGGACGGTGACGAAGACGATGTCCATAAGGGGACAGCCAACATGTTAAATGTTTAAAATAAAGTTCAACAAAAAGTTAAGGGGACAGCCAACACAGGAGGACGACACACTTGAGCGACACGTTATGTATGTTAAATGTTTAAAATAAAGTTCAGCAAAAAGTTGTAGTTCATTGTCTTGAAAGTAAAGTTTGACAATTGGCAGTTTATGTCTTTAAAAATTCTGCTTGTGACCAGCAATTCCTGGAACTGGACCTTGGTTCAGGGTCAGATTCCAGGAATTGGGCGTAGACGGGTGAATGACCCAGCGGATCGGCGAGCCTCAATCCCGGTGTTCTCGGCCCCGCTTCGCCGGGCCTCGGTGTGCTTGGGGCCAGCCAGGTTTAGCCCATCGGTAGGATTCCTGGAAGTTGACCTCGGTCCAGTTGAATTCCTGGAATTGGACCTAGGGTTAGGGTTAGCTTCGCGGGGCCTCGGTGCGCTTGGGGCCCGCTTCGCGGACCAGGTCGAGCCCATCGGTAGGATTCCTGGAAGTTGACCTCGGTCCAGTTGAATTCCTGGAATTGGACCTAGGGTTAGGGTTAGCTTCGCGGGGCCTCGGTGCGCTTGGGGCCCGCTTCGCGGACCAGGTCGAGCCCATCGGTAGCATTCCTGGAAGTTGACCTCGGTCCAGGTTGAATTCCTGGAATTCGACCGAAGGGGAGCTTGACCCACCAAACCCGGGACCAACCATGCCGGTGCTCTCGGCCCCGCTCCGCGGGGCCTCGGTGCGCTTGGGGCCCGCTGCGCGGGCCAGGTTGTGCCCATCGGTGGCATTCCTGGAATTCGACCTCGGTCCAGGTTGAATTCCTGGAATTCGACCGAAGGGGAGCTGGACCCACCAAACCCGGGACCAACCATGCCGGTGTTCTCGGCCCCGCTCCGCGGGGCCTCGGTGCGCTTGGGGCCCGCTTCGCGGGCCAGGTTGTGCCCATCGGTAGCATTCCTGGAATTCGACCTCGCTCCAGGTTGAATTCCTGGAATTCGACCGAAGGGGAGCTGGACCCACCAAACCCGGGAAGAACCATGCCGGTGTTCTCGGCCCCGCTCCGCGGGGCCTCGGTGCGCTTGGGGCCTGCTGCGCGGGCCAGGTTGAGCCCATCGGTAGCATTCCTGGAAGTTGACCTCACTCCAGGTTGAATTCCTGGAATTCGACCGAAGGGGAGCTTGACCCACCAAACCCGGGACCAACCATGCCGGTGTTCTCGGCCCCGCTCCGCGGGGCCTCGGTGCGCTTGGGGCCCGCTGCGCGGGCCAGGTTGTGCCCATCGGTAGCATTCCTGGAATTCGACCTCGGTCCATGTTGAATTCCTGGAATTCGACCGAAGGGGAGCTTGACCCACCAAACCCGGGACCAACCATGCCGGTGCTCTCGGCCCCGCTCCGCGGGGCCTCGGTGCGCTTCGGGCCCGCTTCGCGGGCCAGGTTGTGCCCATCGGTAGCATTCCTGGAATTCGACCTCGGTCCAGGTTGAATTCCTGGAATTCGACCGAAGGGGAGCTTGACCCACCAAACCCGGGACCAACCATGCCGGTGCTCTCGGCCCCGCTCCGCGGGGCCTCGGTGCGCTTGGGGCCCGCTGCGCGGGCCAGGTTGTGCCCATCGGTAGCATTCCTGGAAGTTGACCTCGGTCCAGGTTGAATTCCTGGAATTCGACCGAAGGGGAGCTTGACCCACCAAACCCGGGACCAACCATGCCGGTGCTCTCGGCCCCGCTCCGCGGGGCCTCGGTGCGCTTGGGGCCCGCTGCGCGGGCCAGGTTGTGCCCATCGGTAGCATTCCTGGAATTCGACCTCGGTCCAGGTTGAATTCCTGGAATTCGACCGAAGGGGAGCTGGACCCACCAAACCCGGGACCAACCATGCCGGTGTTCTCGGCCCCGCTCCGCGGGGCCTCGGTGCGCTTGGGGCCCGCTTCGCGGGCCAGGTTGTGCCCATCGGTAGCATTCCTGGAATTCGACCTCGCTCCAGGTTGAATTCCTGGAATTCGACCGAAGGGGAGCTGGACCCACCAAACCCGGGAAGAACCATGCCGGTGTTCTCGGCCCCGCTCCGCGGGGCCTCGGTGCGCTTGGGGCCCGCTGCGCGGGCCAGGTTGAGCCCATCGGTAGCATTCCTGGAAGTTGACCTCACTCCAGGTTGAATTCCTGGAATTCGACCGAAGGGGAGCTGGACCCACCAAACCCGGGACCAACCATGCCGGTGTTCTCGGCCCCGCTCCGCGGGGCCTCGGTGCGCTTGGGGCCCGCTTCGCGGGCCAGGTTGTGCCCATCGGTAGCATTCCTGGAATTCGACCTCGCTCCAGGTTGAATTCCTGGAATTCGACCGAAGGGGAGCTGGACCCACCAAACCCGGGAAGAACCATGCCGGTGTTCTCGGCCCCGCTCCGCGGGGCCTCGGTGCGCTTGGGGCCCGCTGCGCGGGCCAGGTTGAGCCCATCGGTAGCATTCCTGGAAGTTGACCTCACTCCAGGTTGAATTCCTGGAATTCGACCGAAGGGGAGCTGGACCCACCAAACCCGGGACCAACCATGCCGGTGTTCTCGGCCCCGCTCCGCGGGGCCTCGGTGCGCTTGGGGCCCGCTTCGCGGGCCAGGTTGTGCCCATCGGTAGCATTCCTGGAATTCGACCTCGCTCCAGGTTGAATTCCTGGAATTCGACCGAAGGGGAGCTGGACCCACCAAACCCGGGAAGAACCATGCCGGTGTTCTCGGCCCCGCTCCGCGGGGCCTCGGTGCGCTTGGGGCCCGCTGCGCGGGCCAGGTTGAGCCCATCGGTAGCATTCCTGGAAGTTGACCTCACTCCAGGTTGAATTCCTGGAATTCGACCGAAGGGGAGCTTGACCCACCAAACCCGGGACCAACCATGCCGGTGTTCTCGGCCCCGCTCCGCGGGGCCTCGGTGCGCTTGGGGCCCGCTGCGCGGGCCAGGTTGTGCCCATCGGTAGCATTCCTGGAATTCGACCTCGGTCCATGTTGAATTCCTGGAATTCGACCGAAGGGGAGCTTGACCCACCAAACCCGGGACCAACCATGCCGGTGCTCTCGGCCCCGCTCCGCGGGGCCTCGGTGCGCTTCGGGCCCGCTTCGCGGGCCAGGTTGTGCCCATCGGTAGCATTCCTGGAATTCGACCTCGGTCCAGGTTGAATTCCTGGAATTCGACCGAAGGGGAGCTTGACCCACCAAACCCGGGACCAACCATGCCGGTGCTCTCGGCCCCGCTCCGCGGGGCCTCGGTGCGCTTGGGGCCCGCTGCGCGGGCCAGGTTGTGCCCATCGGTAGCATTCCTGGAAGTTGACCTCGGTCCAGGTTGAATTCCTGGAATTCGACCGAAGGGGAGCTTGACCCACCAAACCCGGGACCAACCATGCCGGTGCTCTCGGCCCCGCTCCGCGGGGCCTCGGTGCGCTTGGGGCCCGCTGCGCGGGCCAGGTTGTGCCCATCGGTAGCATTCCTGGAATTCGACCTCGGTCCAGGTTGAATTCCTGGAATTCGACCGAAGGGGAGCTGGACCCACCAAACCCGGGACCAACCATGCCGGTGTTCTCGGCCCCGCTCCGCGGGGCCTCGGTGCGCTTGGGGCCCGCTTCGCGGGCCAGGTTGTGCCCATCGGTAGCATTCCTGGAATTCGACCTCGCTCCAGGTTGAATTCCTGGAATTCGACCGAAGGGGAGCTGGACCCACCAAACCCGGGAAGAACCATGCCGGTGTTCTCGGCCCCGCTCCGCGGGGCCTCGGTGCGCTTGGGGCCCGCTGCGCGGGCCAGGTTGAGCCCATCGGTAGCATTCCTGGAAGTTGACCTCGCTCCAGGTTGAATTCCTGGAATTCAACCGAAGGGGAGCTTGACCCACCAAACCCGGGCCGGTCGGGGCTGGTGTCGGGTCGGTCGGGGCCGGTGTTCTCGGCCCCGCTTCGCGGGGCCTCGGTGCGCTTGGGGCCCGCTGCGCGGGCCAGGTTGTGCCCATCGGTAGCATTCCTGGAATTCGACCTCGGTCCAGGTTGAATTCCTGGAATTCGACCGAAGGGGAGCTTGACCCACCAAACCCGGGACCAACCATGCCGGTGCTCTCGGCCCCGCTCCGCGGGGCCTCGGTGCGCTTCGGGCCCGCTTCGCGGGCCAGGTTGTGCCCATCGGTAGCATTCCTGGAATTCGACCTCGGTCCAGGTTGAATTCCTGGAATTCGACCGAAGGGGAGCTTGACCCACCAAACCCGGGACCAACCATGCCGGTGTTCTCGGCCCCGCTCCGCGGGGCCTCGGTGCGCTTGGGGCCCGCTTCGCGGGCCAGGTTGTGCCCATCGGTAGCATTCCTGGAATTCGACCACGGTCCAGGTTGAATTCCTGGAATTCGACCGAAGGGGAGCTTGACCCACCAAACCCGGGACCAACCATGCCGGTGTTCTCGGCCCCGCTCCGCGGGGCCTCGGTGCGCTTGGGGCCCGCTTCGCGGGCCAGGTTGTGCCCATCGGTAGCATTCCTGGAATTCGACCTCGGTCCAGGTTGAATTCCTGGAATTCGACCGAAGGGGAGCTTGACCCACCAAACCCGGGCCGGTCGGGGCCGGTGTCGGGCCGGTCGGGGCCGGTGCTCTCGGCCCCGCTCCGCGGGGCCTCGGTGCGCTTGGGGCCCGCTGCGCGGGCCAGGTTGTGCCCATCGGTAGCATTCCTGGAATTCGACCTCGCTCCAGGTAGCATTCCTGGAATTCGACCGAAGGGGAGCTTGACCCACCAAACCCGGGCCGGTCGGGGCCGGTGTCGGGCCGGTCGGGGCCGGTGCTCTCGGCCCCGCTCCGCGGGGCCTCGGTGCGCTTGGGGCCCGCTGCGCGGGCCAGGTTGTGCCCATCGGTAGCATTCCTGGAATTCGACCTCGCTCCAGGTAGCATTCCTGGAATTCGACCGAAGGGGAGCTTGACCCACCAAACCCGGGCCGGTCGGGGCCGGTGTCGGGCCGGTCGGGGCCGGTGCTCTCGGCCCCGCTCCGCGGGGCCTCGGTGCGCTTGGGGCCCGCTGCGCGGGCCAGGTTGTGCCCATCGGTAGCATTCCTGGAATTCGACCTCGCTCCAGGTAGCATTCCTGGAATTCGACCGAAGGGGAGCTTGACCCACCAAACCCGGGCCGGTCGGGGCCGGTGTTCTCGGCCCCGCTTCGCGGGGCCTCGGTGCGCTTGGGGCCCGCTGCGCGGGCCAGGTTGTGCCCATCGGTAGCATTCCTGGAATTCGACCTCGCTCCAGGTTGAATTCCTGGAATTCAACCGAAGGGGAGCTTGACCCACCAAACCCGGGCCGGTCGGGGCTGGTGTCGGGCCGGTCGGGGCCGGTGTTCTCGGCCCCGCTTCGCGGGGCCTCGGTGCGCTTGGGGCCCGCTGCGCGGGCCAGGTTGTGCCCATCGGTAGCATTCCTGGAATTCGACCTCGGTCCAGGTAGCATTCCTGGAATTCGACCGAAGGGGAGCTTGACCCACCAAACCCGGGCCGGTCGGGGCTGGTGTCGGGCCGGTCGGGGCCGGTGCTTTCGGCCCCGCTCCGCGGGGCCTCGGTGCTCTTGGGGCCCGCTGCGCGGGCCAGGTTGTGCCCATCGGTAGCATTCCTGGAATTCGACCTCGCTCCAGGTAGCATTCCTGGAATTCGAACGAAGGGGAGCTTGACCCACCAAACCCGGGCCGGTCGGGGCCGGTGTCGGGCCGGTCGGGGCCGGTGCTCTCGGACCCGCTCCGCGGGGCCTCGGTGCGCTTGGGGCCCGCTGCGCGGGCCAGGTTGTGCCCATCGGTAGCATTCCTGGAATTCGACCTCGGTCCAGGTAGCATTCCTGGAATTCGACCGAAGGGGAGCTTGACCCACCAAACCCGGGCCGGTCGGGGCCGGTGTCGGGCCGGTCGGGGCCGGTGCTCTCGGCCCCGCTCCGCGGGGCCTCGGTGCGCTTGGGGCCCGCTGCGCGGGCCAGGTTGTGCCCATCGGTAGCATTCCTGGAATTCGACCTCGCTCCAGGTAGCATTCCTGGAATTCGACCGAAGGGGAGCTTGACCCACCAAACCCGGGCCGGTCGGGGCCGGTGTTCTCGGCCCCGCTTCGCGGGGCCTCGGTGCGCTTGGGGCCCGCTGCGCGGGCCAGGTTGTGCCCATCGGTAGCATTCCTGGAATTCGACCTCGCTCCAGGTTGAATTCCTGGAATTCAACCGAAGGGGAGCTTGACCCACCAAACCCGGGCCGGTCGGGGCTGGTGTCGGGCCGGTCGGGGCCGGTGCTTTCGGCCCCGCTCCGCGGGGCCTCGGTGCGCTTGGGGCCCGCTGCGCGGGCCAGGTTGTGCCCATCGGTAGCATTCCTGGAATTCGACCTCGCTCCAGGTAGCATTCCTGGAATTCGAACGAAGGGGAGCTTGACCCACCAAACCCGGGCCGGTCGGGGCCGGTGTCGGGCCGGTCGGGGCCGGTGCTCTCGGACCCGCTCCGCGGGGCCTCGGTGCGCTTGGGGCCCGCTGCGCGGGCCAGGTTGTGCCCATCGGTAGCATTCCTGGAATTCGACCTCGCTCCAGGTTGAATTCCTGGAATTCGACCGAAGGGGAGCTTGACCCACCAAACCCGGGCCGGTCGGGGCCGGTGTCGGGCCGGTCGGGGCCGGTGCTCTCGGCCCCGCTCCGCGGGGCCTCGGTGCGCTTGGGGCCCGCTGCGCGGGCCAGGTTGTGCCCATCGGTAGCATTCCTGGAATTCGACCTCGCTCCAGGTAGCATTCCTGGAATTCGACCGAAGGGGAGCTTGACCCACCAAACCCGGGCCGGTCGGGGCCGGTGTCGGGCCAGTCGGGGCCGGTGCTCTCGGCCCCGCTCCGCGGGGCCTCGGTGCGCTTGGGGCCCGCTGCGCGGGCCAGGTTGTACCCATCGGTAGCATTCCTGGAATTCGACCTCGGTCCAGGTAGCATTCCTGGAATTCGACCGAAGGGGAGCTTGACCCACCAAACCCGGGCCGGTCGGGGCTGGTGTCGGGCCGGTCGGGGCCGGTGCTCTCGGCCCCGCTCCGCGGGGCCTCGGTGCGCTTGGGGCCCGCTGCGCGGGCCAGGTTGTGCCCATCGGTAGCATTCCTGGAATTCGACCTCGCTCCAGGTAGCATTCCTGGAATTCGACCGAAGGGGAGCTTGACCCACCAAACCCGGGCCGGTCGGGCCCGGTGTCGGGCCGGTCGGGGCCGGTGTTCTCGGCCCCGCTCCGCGGGGCCTCGGTGCGCTTGGGGCCCGCTGCGCGGGCCAGGTTATGCCCATCGGTAGCATTCCTGGAATTCGACCTCGGTCCAGGTAGCATTCCTGGAATTCGACCGAAGGGGAGCTTGACCCACCAAACCCGGGCCGGTCGGGGCTGGTGTCGGGCCGGTCGGGGCCGGTGCTCTCGGCCCCGCTCCGCGGGGCCTCGGTGCGCTTGGGGCCCGCTGCGCGGGCCAGGTTGTGCCCATCGGTAGCATTCCTGGAATTCGACCTCGCTCCAGGTAGCATTCCTGGAATTCGACCGAAGGGGAGCTTGACCCACCAAACCCGGGCCGGTCGGGGCCGGTGTCGGGCCGGTCGGGGCCGGTGTTCTCGGCCCCGCTCCGCGGGGCCTCGGTGCGCTTGGGGCCCGCTGCGCGGGCCAGGTTATGCCCATCGGTAGCATTCCTGGAATTCGACCTCGCTCCAGGTTGAATTCCTGGAATTCGACCGAAGGGGAGCTTGACCCACCAAACCCGGGCCGGTCGGGGCCGGTGTCGGTACGGTCGGGGCCGGTGCTCTCGGCCCCGCTCCGCGGGGCCTCGGTGCGCTTGGGGCCCGCTGCGCGGGCCAGGTTGTGCCCATCGGTAGCATTCCTGGAATTCGACCTCGCTCCAGGTTGAATTCCTGGAATTCGACCGAAGGGGAGCTTGACCCACCAAACCCGGGCCGGTCGGGGCCGGTGTCGGGCCGGTCGGGGCCGGTGTTCTCGGCCCCGCTCCGCGGGGCCTCGGTGCGCTTGGGGCCCGCTGCGCGGGCCAGGTTGTGCCCATCGGTAGCATTCCTGGAATTCGACCTCGCTCCAGGTAGCATTCCTGGAATTCGACCGAAGGGGAGCTTGACCCACCAAACCCGGGCCGGTCAGGGCTGGTGTCGGGCCGGTCGGGGCCGGTGTTCTCGGCCCCGCTTCGCGGGGCCTCGGTGCGCTTGGGGCCCGCTTCGCGGGCCAGGTTTAGCCCATCGGTCGAAATCCTGGAAATCGACCCTGGATGTGTCAAATTCCTGGAAATCGACTCAAGCCGGAAACGGAACCTCCCTCCCCGGGTGCTACCATGGCGGTGTTCTCGGCCCCGCTTCGCGGGGCCTCGGTGCGCTTGGGGCCCGCTTCGCGGGCCAGGTTTAGCCCATCGGTCGAAATCCTGGAAATCGACCCTGGATGTGTCGAATTCCTGGAAATCGACTCAAGCCGGAAACGGAGCCTCCCTCCCCGGGTGCTACCATGGCGGTGTTCTCGGCCCCGCTTCGCGGGGCCTCGGTGCGCTTGGGGCCCGCTTCGCGGGCCGGGTTTAGCCCATCGGTCGAAATCCTGGAAATCGACCCTGGATGTGTCGAATTCCTGGAAATCGACTCAAGCCGGAAACGGAACCTCCCTCCCCGGGTGCTACCATGGCGGTGTTCTCGGCCCCGCTTCGCGGGGCCTCGGTGCGCTTGGGGCCCGCTTCGCGGGCCGGGTTTAGCCCATCGGTCGAAATCCTGGAAATCGACCCTGGATGTGTCGAATTCCTGGAAATCGACTCAAGCCGGAAACGGAACCTCCCTCCCCGGGTGCTACCATGGCGGTGTTCTCGGCCCCGCTTCGCGGGGCCTCGGTGCGCCTGGGGCCCGCTTCGCGGGCCGGGTTTAGCCCATCGGTCGAAATCCTGGAAATCGACCCTGGATGTGTCAAATTCCTGGAAATCGACTCAAGCCGGAAACGGAACCTCCCTCCCCGGGTGCTACCATGGCGGTGTTCTCGGCCCCGCTTCGCGGGGCCTCGGTGCGCTTGGGGCCCGCTTCGCGGGCCAGGTTTAGCCCATCGGTCGAAATCCTGGAAATCGACCCTGGATGTGTCGAATTCCTGGAAATCGACTCAAGCCGGAAACGGAGCCTCCCTCCCCGGGTGCTACCATGGCGGTGTTCTCGGCCCCGCTTCGCGGGGCCTCGGTGCGCTTGGGGCCCGCTTCGCGGGCCAGGTTTAGCCCATCGGTCGAAATCCTGGAAATCGACCCTGGATGTGTCAAATTCCTGGAAATCGACTCAAGCCGGAAACGGAACCTCCCTCCCCGGGTGCTACCATGGCGGTGTTCTCGGCCCCGCTTCGCGGGGCCTCGGTGCGCTTGGGGCCCGCTTCGCGGGCCAGGTTTAGCCCATCGGTCGAAATCCTGGAAATCGACCCTGGATGTGTCGAATTCCTGGAAATCGACTCAAGCCGGAAACGGAACCTCCCTCCCCGGGTGCTACCATGGCGGTGTTCTCGGCCCCGCTTCGCGGGGCCTCGGTGCGCTTGGGGCCCGCTTCGCGGGCCGGGTTTAGCCCATCGGTCGAAATCCTGGAAATCGACCCTGGATGTGTCGAATTCCTGGAAATCGACTCAAGCCGGAAACGGAACCTCCCTCCCCGGGTGCTACCATGGCGGTGTTCTCGGCCCCGCTTCGCGGGGCCTCGGTGCGCTTGGGGCCCGCTTCGCGGGCCGGGTTTAGCCCATCGGTCGAAATCCTGGAAATCGACCCTGGATGTGTCGAATTCCTGGAAATCGACTCAAGCCGGAAACGGAACCTCCCTCCCCGGGTGCTACCATGGCGGTGTTCTCGGCCCCGCTTCGCGGGGCCTCGGTGCGCCTGGGGCCCGCTTCGCGGGCCGGGTTTAGCCCATCGGTCGAAATCCTGGAAATCGACCCTGGATGTGTCAAATTCCTGGAAATCGACTCAAGCCGGAAACGGAACCTCCCTCCCCGGGTGCTACCATGGCGGTGTTCTCGGCCCCGCTTCGCGGGGCCTCGGTGCGCTTGGGGCCCGCTTCGCGGGCCAGGTTTAGCCCATCGGTCGAAATCCTGGAAATCGACCCTGGATGTGTCGAATTCCTGGAAATCGACTCAAGCCGGAAACGGAACCTCCCTCCCCGGGTGCTACCATGGCGGTGTTCTCGGCCCCGCTTCGCGGGGCCTCGGTGCGCTTGGGGCCCGCTTCGCGGGCCGGGTTTAGCCCATCGGTCGAAATCCTGGAAATCGACCCTGGATGTGTCGAATTCCTGGAAATCGACTCAAGCCGGAAACGGAACCTCCCTCCCCGGGTGCTACCATGGCGGTGTTCTCGGCCCCGCTTCGCGGGGCCTCGGTGCGCTTGGGGCCCGCTTCGCGGGCCGGGTTTAGCCCATCGGTCGAAATCCTGGAAATCGACCCTGGATGTGTCGAATTCCTGGAAATCGACTCAAGCCGGAAACGGAACCTCCCTCCCCGGGTGCTACCATGGCGGTGTTCTCGGCCCCGCTTCGCGGGGCCTCGGTGCGCCTGGGGCCCGCTTCGCGGGCCGGGTTTAGCCCATCGGTCGAAATCCTGGAAATCGACCCTGGATGTGTCAAATTCCTGGAAATCGACTCAAGCCGGAAACGGAACCTCCCTCCCCGGGTGCTACCATGGCGGTGTTCTCGGCCCCGCTTCGCGGGGCCTCGGTGCGCTTGGGGCCCGCTTCGCGGGCCAGGTTTAGCCCATCGGTCGAAATCCTGGAAATCGACCCTGGATGTGTCGAATTCCTGGAAATCGACTCAAGCCGGAAACGGAGCCTCCCTCCCCGGGTGCTACCATGGCGGTGTTCTCGGCCCCGCTTCGCGGGGCCTCGGTGCGCTTGGGGCCCGCTTCGCGGGCCAGGTTTAGCCCATCGGTCGAAATCCTGGAAATCGACCCTGGATGTGTCAAATTCCTGGAAATCGACTCAAGCCGGAAACGGAACCTCCCTCCCCGGGTGCTACCATGGCGGTGTTCTCGGCCCCGCTTCGCGGGGCCTCGGTGCGCTTGGGGCCCGCTTCGCGGGCCGGGTTTAGCCCATCGGTCGAAATCCTGGAAATCGACCCTGGATGTGTCGAATTCTTGGAAATCGACTCAAGCCGGAAACGGAGCCTCCCTCCCCGGGTGCTACCATGGCGGTGTTCTCGGCCCCGCTTCGCGGGGCCTCGGTGCGCTTGGGGCCCGCTTCGCGGGCCGGGTTTAGCCCATCGGTCGAAATCCTGGAAATCGACCCTGGATGTGTCGAATTCTTGGAAATCGACTCAAGCCGGAAACGGAGCCTCCCTCCCCGGGTGCTACCATGGCGGTGTTCTCGGCCCCGCTTCGCGGGGCCTCGGTGCGCTTGGGGCCCGCTTCGCGGGCCGGGTTTAGCCCATCGGTCGAAATCCTGGAAATCGACCCTGGATGTGTCGAATTCTTGGAAATCGACTCAAGCCGGAAACGGAGCCTCCCTCCCCGGGTGCTACCATGGCGGTGTTCTCGGCCCCGCTTCGCGGGGCCTCGGTGCGCTTGGGGCCCGCTTCGCGGGCCGGGTTTAGCCCATCGGTCGAAATCCTGGAAATCGACCCTGGATGTGTGGAATTCCTGGAAATCGACTCAAGCCGGGAACGGAGCCTCCCTCCCCGGGTGCTACCATGGCGGTGTTCTCGGCCCCGCTTCGCGGGGCCTCGGTGCGCTTGGGGCCCGCTTCGCGGGCCGGGTTTAGCCCATCGGTCGAAATCCTGGAAATCGACCTCGTTCCTCCAGGTTGAATTCCTGGAATTCGACCTAGCGGGCAGGTTAACCGATCGGTAGGAATCCTGGAAATGAACCTCGGTCCTCCAGGTTGAATTCCTGGAATTCGACCTAGCGGGCAGGTTAACCGATCGGTAGGAATCCTGGAAATGAACCGCGGTTGTTTGGGGTTGGTTTCCTGGAAATGGACTTAAGCGGGGGACGGAATCGGAACCACCCACCCCGGACCGGTGCTCTCGGCCCGGCTTCGCGGGGCAGGTTTAGCCCATCGGTAGCTTTCCTGGAAATGGACTTCGAACCACCCACCCCGGCCCGGTGCTCTCGGCCCGGCTTCGCGGGGCAGGTTTAGCCCATCGGTAGCATTCCTGGAAATCGACTTCGAACCACCCACCACCGGCCGGTGCTCTCGGCCCGGCTTCGCGGGGCAGGTTTAGCCCATCGGTAGCATTCCTGGAAATCGACTTCGGAGGTCAGGTTTAGCCCATCGGTAGCTTTCATGGAAGTTGACCTCGGTCCTCCAGGTTGAATTCCTGGAATTCGACCTACCTGGCAGGTTAACCGATCGGTAGGAATCCTGGAAATGAACCTCGGTTGTTTTGCGGTTGTTTTCCTGGAAATGGACTTAACCGGGGGACGGAATCGGAACCACCCACCCCGGGCCGGTGCTCTCGGCCCGGCTTCGCGGGGCAGGTTTAGCCCATCGGTAGCATTCCTGGAAATCGACTTCGAACCACCCACCACCGGCCGGTGCTCTCGGCCCGGCTTCGCGGGGCAGGTTTAGCCCATCGGTAGCATTCCTGGAAATCGACTTCGAACCACCCACCACCGGCCGGTGCTCTCGGCCCGGCTTCGCGGGGCAGGTTTAGCCCATCGGTAGCATTCCTGGAATTCGACTTCGAACCACCCACCACCGGCCGGTGCTCTCGGCCCGGCTTCGCGGGGCAGGTTTAGCCCATCGGTAGCATTCCTGGAAATCGACTTCGGAGGTCAGGTTTAGCCCATCGGTAGCTTTCATGGAAGTTGACCTCGGTCCTCCAGGTTGAATTCCTGGAATTCGACCTACCTGGCAGGTTAACCGATCGGTAGGAATCCTGGAAATGAACCTCGGTTGTTTGGGGTTGGTTTCCTGGAAATGGACTTAACCGGGGGACAGAATCGGAACCACCCACCCCGGACCGGTGCTCTCGGCCCGGATTCGCGGGGCAGGTTTAGCCCATCGGTAGCATTCCTGGAAATCGACTTCGAACCACCCACCACCGGCCGGTGCTCTCGGCCCGGCTTCGCGGAGCAGGTTTAGCCCATCGGTAGCATTCCTGGAAATCGACTTCGAACCACCCACCACCGGCCGGTGCTCTCGGCCCGGCTTCGCGGGGCAGGTTTAGCCCATCGGTAGCATTCCTGGAAATCGACTTCGGAGGTCAGGTTTAGCCCATCGGTAGCTTTCATGGAAGTTGACCTCGGTCCTCCAGGTTGAATTCCTGGAATTCGACCTACCTGGCAGGTTAACCGATCGGTAGGAATCCTGGAAATGAACCTCGGTTGTTTTGCGGTTGTTTTCCTGGAAATGGACTTAACCGGGGGACGGAATCGGAACCACCCACCCCGGACCGGTGCTCTCGGCCCGGATTCGCGGGGCAGGTTTAGCCCATCGGTAGCATTCCTGGAAATCGACTTCGAACCACCCACCACCGGCCGGTGCTCTCGGCCCGGCTTCGCGGAGCAGGTTTAGCCCATCGGTAGCATTCCTGGAAATCGACTTCGAACCACCCACCACCGGCCGGTGCTCTCGGCCCGGCTTCGCGGGGCAGGTTTAGCCCATCGGTAGCATTCCTGGAAATCGACTTCGGAGGTCAGGTTTAGCCCATCGGTAGCTTTCATGGAAGTTGACCTCGGTCCTCCAGGTTGAATTCCTGGAATTCGACCTACCTGGCAGGTTAACCGATCGGTAGGAATCCTGGAAATGAACCTCGGTTGTTTTGCGGTTGTTTTCCTGGAAATGGACTTAACCGGGGGACGGAATCGGAACCACCCACCCCGGGCCGGTGCTCTCGGCCCGGCTTCGCGGGGCAGGTTTAGCCCATCGGTAGCATTCCTGGAAATCGACTTCGAACCACCCACCACCGGCCGGTGCTCTCGGCCCGGCTTCGCGGGGCAGGTTTAGCCCATCGGTAGCATTCCTGGAAATCGACTTCGAACCACCCACCACCGGCCGGTGCTCTCGGCCCGGCTTCGCGGGGCAGGTTTAGCCCATCGGTAGCATTCCTGGAAATCGACTTCGGAGGTCAGGTTTAGCCCATCGGTAGCTTTCATGGAAGTTGACCTCGGTCCTCCAGGTTGAATTCCTGGAATTCGACCTACCTGGCAGGTTAACCGATCGGTAGGAATCCTGGAAATGAACCTCGGTTGTTTGGGGTTGGTTTCCTGGAAATGGACTTAACCGGGGGACAGAATCGGAACCACCCACCCCGGACCGGTGCTCTCGGCCCGGCTTCGCGGGGCAGGTTTAGCCCATCGGTAGCATTCCTGGAAATGGACCTTGGGGGTCAGGTTTAGCCCATCGGTCGGATTCCTGGAAGTTGACCTCGGTTGAGGTTGAATTCCTGGAATTCGACCTAGCGGGGCAGGTTAGCCGATCGGTAGGAATCCTGGAAATGAACCTCGGTTGGTTGGGGTTGGATTCCTGGAAATGGACCTGGGGGTCAGGTTAGCCGATCGGTAGGAATCCTGGAACTGGACCTTGTTTGGGGTTGGATTCCTGGAAGTGGACTTCGCGGAGGCAGGTTAGCCGATCGGTAGGAATCCTGGAACTGGACCTTGGTTGGGGCTCAATTCCATTAAAATGGACTCACTCACGCCGGGAACTGAACCACCCACCTCGGGACGCATGTTTAGCCCATCGGTAGGATTCCTTGAAGTTGACCTCGGTCCAGGTTGAATTCCTGGAATTCGACATAGCGGGGGCTGGACCCACGAAACCAGGGACGCACCATGCCGGTGTTCACGGCCCAACTTCGCGGGTCAAGTTCAACCGATAGGTAGGATTCCTGGAACTGGACGCCCCATGCCGGTGCTCACGGCCCAACTTCGCGGGTCAAGTTCAACCGATCGGTAGGATTCCTGGAACTTGACCGAGGTTCAGGTTAAATTCCTGTAACAGCGACTGACATGTGCAATTGTGAGAGGCATGCAGCATCGTCTTTTGACATGCAATGTAAAGAACCTGAAACACATACATCAAAGAAACTTTTTTTTTTTCACTTTAATCATTACTTTTTCTGATCAACATGCGGATTTGACTCCTAATATTCTCAACAGACAGTTCCAGCTTGTTGCACAGCTGTCGGAATTCTGGCTGGTCAGCCACGATATATCTTATTCTTTTCTTTGTGATGAACTTTGCAGCTATCTCTTTGTGGAAGACAGTCTTGACAATGTCATAAAATTCTGTGGGGAGTTTGAGTCGTCTCCGTCGACCCTGAGGACATGAAAATGACAAAAGTTGATCTTTATGATGTCTATAATGGAGTCCTTTCCTTTCCCCACCAAGTCTACTTACATCAGTATCGATTCTTTCTGGAACTGTTTTTGGCTCTGAAATTGTGTTGTGAGATGTCGTTTGCTTCATTTCCGTCTCTTTTTGATGAACTTTGGCCTTTTTTTTGTTCTTGGTCTTGTTCTTGGTCTTGGTCTTGTTCTTGGTCTTGTTCTTGGTCTTGTTCTTGGTCTTGTTCTTTAGTTTCTGCTTCTTCTTTTTGCCTGGCTTGGGAGTTTGAGTGGTAACATAATCCTAAGGACAAAATCTTTTATATTTTTTTTTGGGGGGGTTAAGAAGTATTCCAATGACAGAACCACTTCCAGGAATTGTACTCACAAATTTCAGTTGGCGGACGTATTTGTTTCCGGACAAGGCTTGTTCCAACATGTGTTCCTCATCTTCACAGTCACTCCAGTCAAACTATAGTACAATAAGCAAAATATAAGACATGGTTATGGGTCAAATCCTCAACAATGGAGACATGGGACTTCCTGGATTTCACTTCAACTTCTCCAACTTACATTCTCTTCTGTCATCGACTGGGGACGATCCTCCCCTGAAAGTTGATGTTCATCTCCCACGATCTCAGATTTGTTCAACGTTTTCCCCGGACTTTTCTTCCTCGTGTCCCCAGGTGAACGTATCTGTTTTAACCAGCAAGGAAACAGTATGTTGTATTTATGTTGAATGAACCACTTCCAGGAATTCTACTCACCAAGGTCAGGGAGGAGACCTCCTGCGTTAAGGGCAGGGAGACATTCTGTGTTAAGGGCAAGACAAATTGGTCCATGGTGTCCTCCTCATCTTCGCTTTCAGACAAGCCCATCTACACAACAAACAAATGCAAATTGGAAGACATGACTATGGGGAAAAATAATTCCACAATGGTGACATGGGACTTCCTGGATCTCACCTCAATTTCTCCAATACGCATCCTCTTTTTCCTGGGCTGGGGACTAGAGATGAGATCACCTACCTCCCTTGAAACTTCACATCCTGCCCCCAATTGCTTCTCACACGTGTTGACATTTTTGATAGGGGTCAGGGGAAAGACCTTCTGCGTTAAGGGCAGAGAGGCCCCCTGTGTTAAGGGCAAGACAGGTTGTTCCGGGATCACCAGCTCCTCTTTGCCGCACGTCATGTCCACCTATATAAACAACGAAAGGCAATATATAAAAAGTGCTCCGTACAATTCCTGGAACTGGCCCATGGTTGGGGTCCAATTCCTGGAACTGGACTTAGGCGGGCGAACGAAGCAGCGACCCCCCGAGAGGCTCCAGGCCGGCGTTCTCGGGGGCCTCGCGGCGGCTAGCTCCGCTTGGTACCCGCTCCGCACAATTCCTGGAAATGGACCTTGGTTCCCCCCAACCAAGGTACAATTCCAGGAACTGGACATAGGCGGGCGAACGAAGCAGCGACCCCTCGAGAGGCTCCAGGCCGGCGTTCTCGGGGGCCTCGCGGCGGCTAGCTCGGCTTGGTACCCGCTCCGCACAATTCCTGGAAATGGACCTTGGCTCCCCCCAACCAAGGTACAATTCCAGGAACTGGACTTAGGCGGGCGAACGAAGCAGCGACCCCCCGAGAGGCTCCAGGCCGGCGTTCTCGGGGGCCTGGCGGCGGCTAGCTCCGCTTGGTACCCGCTCCGCACAATTCCTGGAAATGGACCTTGGCTCCCCCCAACCAAGGTACAATTCCAGGAACTGGACTTAGTCGGGCGAACGAAGCAGCGACTTTAAGGAATTACATGTCATCTTTAAGGAATTACATGTCATCTTTAAGGAATTAATTACATGTCATCTTTAAGGAATTACATGTCATATTTAAGGAATTACATGTCATCTTTACGGAATTACATGTCATCTTTAAGGAATTACATGTCATCTTTAAGGAATTACATGTCTACTTTAAGGAACTTAGGTTCCCATCCTGGAAGGAGACATAGCAAAACTTACTCTGGCCTACGTTCCATGTTCATGGTTATTTGGGGCACCGCTCCAGTGTCTGTGGAGCGAAGCAGCGACCCCCCGAGAGGCTCCAGGCCGGCGTTCTCGGGGGCCTGGCGGCGGCTAGCTCCGCTTGGTACCCGCTCCGCACAATTCCTGGAAATGGACCTTGGCTCCCCCCAACCAAGGTACAATTCCAGGAACTGGACTTAGGCGGGAAAACGAAGCAGAGACCCCCCCCGAGAGGCTCCAGGCCGCCGGCGTTCTCAGCCCCGCTTCGCGGGGCCGCAACAACACGAACGTGTCCCGCTTCGCATTAACAACCGATCGGTAGAATTTTTAGAACTGTACCTTGGTTTTGCATGTATTCCTTGAACTGGACTCTTTTCCCCAAAGGTGACGTACATTTCCAGGAACTTACCTCACTCATCCTTGGAACCTAAATCACACGTGTCTTGTGCTTGTCTTCACGCCCCGACGGTTGTGAATGTAGGTGGGACAAGTGCGAAGTTAAATAGGAGGGGGTTGGTCTTGTCAAGCAATAGTAGCCAATCACCTTCCGATTGGCCAAAGGCCCCCCCCTCCCCACCACGCCTCCTACAATTATCCTCAGTCAAGCGACACCTTGTGGTGAAAACAAAAAACTGTGACTCAGACACGCTTTTTGGGAAAAAAAAACTCAACAATTTATTATATGATTTTAGATTTTGCTATGACGTATATTGTGATGAGGTACAAGATTCCAGCGCTGCACAGTAGCAGTATGGACATGAGACATAAGCGCTCATTACACTCCCATCCGCCATCCAAACAGCGACAAAAGCAGCTAGACAGAAAAAAAGAAAACAAAAACTCAATTCACTGAGTAATATTTTGCTTCAGATTGAGTTACAAATATGAAGGTATCTTTCCGGGAATACATGTCATCTTTAAGGAATTACATGTCATCTTTAAGGAATTACATGTCTACTTTAAGGAATTACATGTCTACTTTAAGGAATTACATGTCATCTTTAAGGAATTACATGTCATCTTTAAGGAATTAATTACATGTCATCTTTAAGGAATTACATGTCATATTTAAGGAATTACATGTCATCTTTAAGGAATTACATGTCATCTTTAAGGAATTACATGTCATCTTTAAGGAATTACATGTCTACTTTAAGGAACTTAGGTTCCCATCCTGGAAGGAGACATAGCAAAACTTACTCTGGCCTACGTTCCATGTTCATGGTTATTTGGGGCACCGCTCCAGTGTCTGTGGGGCTAGGGAGCCATTGTGAACTTGCCCCTTCCGTCGCAAAGCCCCAAGGCAACTCTAAAATACATGATTTGTTTAATTGGAATACTAACTAGACAAGTGTACGTGCAAAGAAAACAATTCCAAGAAAACAACAAATCGAACCTTGCCAGGGAATTACAGAGGGACGCTCGTTATACTCAGGAGGAGGACCGTCGAACCCAGGAGGAGGACCGTCGAACCCAGGAGGAAGCTCATCAAACTCGGGAGGCTGCTCATCAAACTCGGGAGGCTGCTCATCAAACTCGGGAGGCTGCTCATCAAACTCGGGAGGACTTTCCGGATATTGAGCCATCATTTTCCCCTTTTCGACCTTGCTCCCTTCACGTCCGAAGTCCACACTGACGACTGCTTATATAGCCCTCGGCAAGGTACACAAGTGGCCTTCAACCAATCACTGCGATTGGCCGTCGACCTATCGGTAGTCACGAAATCAAACGGTACCGCCCACCCGAACCAAAAAAAACCCATCCAAGTCAATTTCCAGGTTGCCTACATATAATTCCACAATTTCGACACAGTCAAGCTGTACCATCTGTTAACTGTAGAGGACGGCTAGTGTGGGTCAAATCTGACTACATCTTGGCTGAACCCATACCCAGGTCCACTTCCTGGAACTGGACCTGGGTATTTAGGCGCTTCGGGCCCGCTTCGCGGGCCAGGTGGAGCCCATCGGTAGCATTCCTGGAATTCGACTTCGGTCCAGGTTGAATTCCTGGAATTCGACCGAAGGGGAGCTTGACCCACCGAACCCGGGAAGAACCATGCCGGTGTTCTCGGCCCCGCTCCGCGGGGCCTCGGTGCGCTTGGGGCCCGCTGCGCGGGCCAGGTTGTGCCCATCGGTAGAATTCCTGGAATTCGACCTCGGTCCAGGTTGAATTCCTGGAATTCGACCGAAGGGGAGCTTGACCCACCAAACCCGGGAAGAACCATGCCGGTGTTCTCGGCCCCGCTCCGCGGGGCCTCGGTGCGCTTCGGGCCCGCTTCGCGGGCCAGGTGGAGCCCATCGATAGCATTCCTGGAATTCGACCTCGGTCCAGGTTGAATTCCTGGAATTCGACCGAAGGGGAGCTGGACCCACCAAAGCCGGGAAGAACCATGCCGGTGTTCTCGGCCCCGCTCCGCGGGGCCTCGGTGCGCTTGGGGCCCGCTTCGCGGACCAGGTCGAGCCCATCGGTAGCATTCCTGGAAGTTGACCTCGCTCCAGGTTGAATTCCTGGAATTCGACCGAAGGGGAGCTTGACCCACGAAACCCGGGACGAACCATGCCGGTGTTCTCGGCCCCGCTCCGCGGGGCCTCGGTGCGCTTCGGGCCCGCTTCGCGGGCCAGGTGGAGCCCATCGGTAGCATTCCTGGAATTCGACCTCGGTCCAGGTTGAATTCCTGGAATTCGACCGAAGGGGAGCTTGACCCACCGAACCCGGTAGTCACGAAATCTGTTATCTGTTAAGTGTAGAGGACGGCTAGTGTGGGTCAAATCTGACTACATCTTGGCTGAACCCATACCCAGGTCCACTTCCTGGAACTGGACCTGGGTATGGGTTAATTCCCGATAGGCGACTTAATCCCGCGGGCTACCAGGGGGACTTTTAGCCTACGGGTTATATTCCTGGAATCCGACGCGTACACTTCCCGGACCCCGACCTGTACAATTCCCGGAACCCGACTTGTACAATTCCAGGACCCCGACTCGTACGATTCCTGGACCGCGACCCGTACGATTCCTGGACCCCGACCTGTACAATTCCCGGAACCCGACTTGTACAATTCCTGGACCGCGACCCGTACAATTCCCGGAATCCGACCGGTACCATTCCCGGACCGCGACCCGTACAATTCCCGGAATCCGACCGGTACCATTCCCGGACCGCGACCCGTACAATTCCCGGAATCCGACCGGTACCATTCCCGGAATCCGACTGTACAATTCCAGGAATCTGACCGGTACCATTCCCGGAATCCGACTGTACAATTCCCGGAATCAGACCGGTACCATTCCCGGAATCCGACTGTACAATTCCAGGAATCCGACCGGTACCATTCCCGGAATCCGACTGTACAATTCCCGGAATCAGACGGGTACCATTCCCGGAATCCGACTGTACAATTCCCGGAATCAGACCGGTACCATTCCAGGAATCCGACTGTACAATTCCAGGAATCCGACCGGTACCAATCCCGGAATCCGACCGTACAATTCCAGGAATCAGACCGGTACCATTCCCGGAATCCGACTGTACAATTCCCGGAATCAGACCGGTACCATTCCCGGAATCCGACCGTACAATTCCCGGAATCAGACCGGTACCATTCCCGGAATCCGACTGTACAATTCCCGGAATCAGACCGGTACCATTCCCGGAATCCGACTGTACAATTCCAGGAATCCGACCGGTACCATTCCCGGAATCCGACCAGTACCATTCCCGGAATCCGAACCGTACCATTCCCGGAATCCGACCCGTACCATTCCCGGAATCCGACCCGTACCATTCCCGGAATCCGACCGGCTCACACGCGACACCTGGTGTCCGTTTAGCGGAACCGCACCCGAGTTTTTTCAAACGGCTTTAAAAAATGCTCAGAGGTAGAAAAAAATTAAACTAAAGGCGCTTCCGACACCTGCGAATTTAGGAGCATCCGCCGGATTTTTCCCCGTTCCGATCGGCCGCCGTTTTGACCGAATTCCGGAATCGCGACGCACCGCCGCCGCCGTTCCAACTGCCGCGCGGGAGTTATCCCCCCGCCATTCAAAGTCAATGGAGTGCGAGCTAGCACACTGGCTAACTTCCAAATCGCATTCCAGCTTCCCATAGACCGCCATGCATTAGGCTTCCGCAAAAGCGACGCGCTTCCAGGCTCGGAGCGCCCGGGGGCTAACCCTAACCCTAACCCTAACCCTAACCCTAACCCTAATTCCCTGGATGAGTTTATTTCACAAAAGACAGTTGAAAGAATTAATCATTACGTTAAATGACAACCGAAAAACGTGCCAAATGCACAGCATTATTCCAAAAACAACCGAAATAAGCGAAAACTACAAATCCGCCTCCATTTTTGTAGTCCCGAGGTAGACACGTGGCGCCCACGCCCAGCGACAGCGCCCTCTGCTGTCGCGGGTGGCTTGGGCTTGATGACATCATTCATCCCGTTCGCGGCAGTCTACGACGTAAATAAGCCATTAAAATTCCCTGGATGAGTTTATTTCACAAAAGACAGTTGAAAGAATTAATCATTACGTTAAATGACAACCGAAAAACGTGCCAAATGCACAGCATTATTCCAAAAACAACCGAAATAAGCGAAAACTACAAACCGCCGCCATTTTTGTAGTCCCGATGAAGGCACGTGGCGCCCACGTCCAGCGACAGCGCCCTCTGCTGTCGCGGGTGGCTTGGGCTTGATGACATCATTCATCCCGTTCGCGGCAGTCTACGACGTAAATAAGCCATTAAAATTCCCTGGATGAGGTTATTTCACAAAAGACAGTTGAAAGAATGAATCATTAAGTTAAATGACAACCGACAAAGGTGCCAAATGCACAGCATTATTCCAAAAACAACCGAAATAAGCGAAAACTACAAATCCGCCGCCATTTTTGTAGTCCCGAGGTAGACACGTGGCGCCCACGCCCAGCGACAGCGCCCTCTGCTGTCGCGAGTGGCTTGGGCTTGATGACATCATTCATCCCGTTCGCGGCAGTCTACGACGTAAATAAGCCATTAAAATTCCCTGGATGAGGTTATTTCACAAAAGACAGTTGAAAGAATGAATCATTAAGTTAAATGACAACCGACAAAGGTGCCAAATGCACAGCATTATTCCAAAAACAACCGAAATAAGCGAAAACTACAAATCCGCCGCCATTTTTGTAGTCCCGAGGTAGACACGTGGCGCCCACGCCCAGCGACAGCGCCCTCTGCTGTCGCGGGTGGCTTGGGCTTGATGACATCATTCATCCCGTTCGCGGCAGTCTACGACGTAAATAAGCCATTAAAATTCCCTGGATGAGGTTATTTCACAAAAGACAGTTGAAAGAATGAATCATTAAGTTAAATGACAACCGACAAAGGTGCCAAATGCACAGCATTATTCCAAAAACAACCGAAATAAGCGAAAACTACAAATCCGCCGCCATTTTTGTAGTCCCGAGGTAGACACGTGGCGCCCACGCCCAGCGACAGCGCCCTCTGCTGTCGCGGGTGGCTTGGGCTTGATGACATCATTCATCCCGTTCGCGGCAGTCTACGACGTAAATAAGCCATTAAAATTCCCTGGATGAGTTTATTTCACAAAAGACAGTTGAAAGAATTAATCATTAAGTTAAATGACAACCGAAAAACGTGCCAAATGCACAGCATTATTCCAAAAACAACCGAAATAAGGGAAAACTACAAACCGCCGCCATTTTTGTAGTCCCGATGAAGACACGTGGCGCCCACGTCCAGCGACAGCGCCCTCTGCTGTCGCGGGTGGCTTGGGCTTGATGACATCATTCATCCCGTTCGCGGCAGTCTACGACGTAAATAAGCCATTAAAATTCCCTGGATGAGGTTATTTCACAAAAGACAGTTGAAAGAATGAATCATTAAGTCAACTGACAACCGAAAAACGTGCCAAATGCACAGCATTATTCCAAAAACAACCGAAATAAGCGAAAACTACAAAACCGCCGCCATTTTTGTAGTCCCGATGTAGACACGTGGCGCCCACGTCCAGCGACAGCGCCCTCTGCCGTCGCGAGTGGCTTGGGCTTGATAAAATCATTCATCCCGTTCGCGGCAGTCTACGACGTAAATAAGCCATTAAAATTCCCTGGATGAGTTTATTTCACAAAAGACAGTTGAAAGAATTAATCATTAAGTTAAATGACAACCGAAAAACGTGCCAAATTCACAGCATTATTCCAAAAACAACCGAAAGAAGCGAAAACTACAAAACCGCCGCCATTGTTGTAGTCCCGAGGTAGACACGTGGCGCCCACGCCCAGCGACAGCGCCCTCTGCTGTCGCGGGTGGCTTGGGCTTGATGACATCATTCATCCCGTTCGCGGCAGTCTACGACGTAAATAAGCCATTAAAATTCCCTGGATGAGTTTATTTCACAAAAGACAGTTGAAAGAATGAATCATTAAATCAACTGACAACCGAAAAACGTGCCAAATGCACAGCATTATTCCAAAAACAACCGAAATAAGCGAAAACTACAAATCCGCCTCCATTTTTGTAGTCCCGAGGTAGACACGTGGCGCCCACGCACAGCGACAGCGCCCTCTGCTGTCGCGGGTGGCTTGGGCTTGATGACATCATTCATCCCGTTCGCGGCAGTCTACGACGTAAATAAGCCATTAAAATTCCCTGGATGAGTTTATTTCACAAAAGACAGTTGAAAGAATTAATCATTAAGTTAAATGACAACCGAAAAACGTGCCAAATGCACAGCATTATTCCAAAAACAACCGAAATAAGGGAAAACTACAAACCGCCGCCATTTTTGTAGTCCCGATGAAGACACGTGGCGCCCACGTCCAGCGACAGCGCCCTCTGCTGTCGCGGGTGGCTTGGGCTTGATGACATCATTCATCCCGTTCGCGGCAGTCTACGACGTAAATAAGCCATTAAAATTCCCTGGATGAGTTTATTTCACAAAAGACAGTTGAAAGAATGAATCATTAAGTCAACTGACAACCGAAAAACGTGCCAAATGCACAGCATTATTCCTAAAACAACCGAAATAAGCGAAAACTACAAATCCGCCTCCATTTTTGTAGTCCCGAGGTAGACACGTGGCGCCCACGCACAGCGACAGCGCCCTCTGCTGTCGCGGGTGGCTTGGGCTTGATGACATCATTCATCCCGTTCGCGGCAGTCAACGACGTAAATAAGCCATTAAAATTCCCTGGATGAGTTTATTTCACAAAAGACAGTTGAAAGAATTAATCATTAAGTTAAATGACAACCGAAAAACGTGCCAAATGCACAGCATTATTCCAAAAACAACCGAAATAAGCGAACACTACAAATCCGCCTCCATTTTTGTAGTCCCGAGGTAGACACGTGGCGCCCACGCCCAGCGACAGCGCCCTCTGCTGTCGCGGGTGGCTTGGGCTTGATGACATCATTCATCCCGTTCGCGGCAGTCTACGACGTAAATAAGCCATTAAAATTCCCTGGATGAGGTTATTTCACAAAAGACAGTTGAAAGAATGAATCATTAAGTTAAATGACAACCGACAAAGGTGCCAAATGCACAGCATTATTCCAAAAACAACCGAAATAAGCGAAAACTACAAATCCGCCGCCATTTTTGTAGTCCCGAGGTAGACACGTGGCGCCCACGCCCAGCGACAGCGCCCTCTGCTGTCGCGGGTGGCTTGATAAAATCATTCATCCCCTTTCACGCCAGTCTACGACGTAAATAAGCCATTAAAATTCCCTGGATGAGTTTATTTCACAAAAGACAGTTGAAAGAATTAATCATTACGTTAAATGACAACCGAAAAACGTGCCAAATGCACAGCATTATTCCAAAAACAACCGAAATAAGCGAACACTACAAATCCGCCTCCATTTTTGTAGTGCCGAGGTAGACACGTGGCGCCCACGCCCAGCGACAGCGCCCTCTGCTGTCGCGGGTGGCTTGGGCTTGATGACATCATTCATCCCGTTCGCGGCAGTCTACGACGTAAATAAGCCATTAAAATTCCCTGGATGAGTTTATTTCACAAAAGACAGTTGAAAGAATTAATCATTAAGTTAAATGACAACCGAAAAACGTGCCAAATGCACAGCATTATTCCAAAAACAACCGAAATAAGGGAAAACTACAAACCGCCGCCATTTTTGTAGTCCCGATGAAGACACGTGGCGCCCACGTCCAGCGACAGCGCCCTCTGCTGTCGCGGGTGGCTTGGGCTTGATGACATCATTCATCCCGTTCGCGGCAGTCTACGACGTAAATAAGCCATTAAAATTCCCTGGATGAGGTTATTTCACAAAAGACAGTTGAAAGAATGAATCATTAAGTCAACTGACAACCGAAAAACGTGCCAAATGCACAGCATTATTCCAAAAACAACCGAAATAAGCGAAAACTACAAATCCGCCGCCATTTTTGTAGTCCCGAGGTAGACACGTGGCGCCCACGTCCAGCGACAGCGCCCTCTGCCGTCGCGAGTGGCTTGGGCTTGATAAAATCATTCATCCCGTTCGCGGCAGTCTACGACGTAAATAAGCCATTAAAATTCCCTGGATGAGTTTATTTCACAAAAGACAGTTGAAAGAATTAATCATTAAGTTAAATGACAACCGAAAAACGTGCCAAATTCACAGCATTATTCCAAAAACAACCGAAAGAAGCGAAAACTACAAAACCGCCGCCATTGTTGTAGTCCCGAGGTAGACACGTGGCGCCCACGCCCAGCGACAGCGCCCTCTGCTGTCGCGGGTGGCTTGGGCTTGATGACATCATTCATCCCGTTCGCGGCAGTCTACGACGTAAATAAGCCATTAAAATTCCCTGGATGAGTTTATTTCACAAAAGACAGTTGAAAGAATGAATCATTAAATCAACTGACAACCGAAAAACGTGCCAAATGCACAGCATTATTCCAAAAACAACCGAAATAAGCGAAAACTACAAATCCGCCTCCATTTTTGTAGTCCCGAGGTAGACACGTGGCGCCCACGCACAGCGACAGCGCCCTCTGCTGTCGCGGGTGGCTTGGGCTTGATGACATCATTCATCCCGTTCGCGGCAGTCTACGACGTAAATAAGCCATTAAAATTCCCTGGATGAGTTTATTTCACAAAAGACAGTTGAAAGAATTAATCATTAAGTTAAATGACAACCGAAAAACGTGCCAAATGCACAGCATTATTCCAAAAACAACCGAAATAAGCGAACACTACAAATCCGCCTCCATTTTTGTAGTCCCGAGGTAGACACGTGGCGCCCACGCCCAGCGACAGCGCCCTCTGCTGTCGCGAGTGGCTTGGGCTTGATGACATCATTCATCCCGTTCGCGGCAGTCTACGACGTAAATAAGCCATTAAAATTCCCTGGATGAGGTTATTTCACAAAAGACAGTTGAAAGAATGAATCATTAAGTTAAATGACAACCGACAAAGGTGCCAAATGCACAGCATTATTCCAAAAACAACCGAAATAAGCGAAAACTACAAATCCGCCGCCATTTTTGTAGTCCCGAGGTAGACACGTGGCGCCCACGCCCAGCGACAGCGCCCTCTGCTGTCGCGGGTGGCTTGGGCTTGATGACATCATTCATCCCGTTCGCGGCAGTCTACGACGTAAATAAGCCATTAAAATTCCCTGGATGAGTTTATTTCACAAAAGACAGTTGAAAGAATTAATCATTAAGTTAAATGACAACCGAAAAACGTGCCAAATGCACAGCATTATTCCAAAAACAACCGAAATAAGGGAAAACTACAAACCGCCGCCATTTTTGTAGTCCCGATGAAGACACGTGGCGCCCACGTCCAGCGACAGCGCCCTCTGCTGTCGCGGGTGGCTTGGGCTTGATGACATCATTCATCCCGTTCGCGGCAGTCAACGACGTAAATAAGCCATTAAAATTCCCTGGATGAGTTTATTTCACAAAAGACAGTTGAAAGAATTAATCATTAAGTTAAATGACAACCGAAAAACGTGCCAAATGCACAGCATTATTCCAAAAACAACCGAAATAAGCGAACACTACAAATCCGCCTCCATTTTTGTAGTCCCGAGGTAGACACGTGGCGCCCACGCCCAGCGACAGCGCCCTCTGCTGTCGCGGGTGGCTTGGGCTTGATGACATCATTCATCCCGTTCGCGGCAGTCTACGACGTAAATAAGCCATTAAAATTCCCTGGATGAGGTTATTTCACAAAAGACAGTTGAAAGAATGAATCATTAAGTTAAATGACAACCGACAAAGGTGCCAAATGCACAGCATTATTCCAAAAACAACCGAAATAAGCGAAAACTACAAATCCGCCGCCATTTTTGTAGTCCCGAGGTAGACACGTGGCGCCCACGCCCAGCGACAGCGCCCTCTGCTGTCGCGGGTGGCTTGATAAAATCATTCATCCCCTTTCACGCCAGTCTACGACGTAAATAAGCCATTAAAATTCCCTGGATGAGTTTATTTCACAAAAGACAGTTGAAAGAATTAATCATTACGTTAAATGACAACCGAAAAACGTGCCAAATGCACAGCATTATTCCAAAAACAACCGAAATAAGCGAACACTACAAATCCGCCTCCATTTTTGTAGTGCCGAGGTAGACACGTGGCGCCCACGCCCAGCGACAGCGCCCTCTGCTGTCGCGGGTGGCTTGGGCTTGATGACATCATTCATCCCGTTCGCGGCAGTCTACGACGTAAATAAGCCATTAAAATTCCCTGGATGAGTTTATTTCACAAAAGACAGTTGAAAGAATTAATCATTAAGTTAAATGACAACCGAAAAACGTGCCAAATGCACAGCATTATTCCAAAAACAACCGAAATAAGGGAAAACTACAAACCGCCGCCATTTTTGTAGTCCCGATGAAGACACGTGGCGCCCACGTCCAGCGACAGCGCCCTCTGCTGTCGCGGGTGGCTTGGGCTTGATGACATCATTCATCCCGTTCGCGGCAGTCTACGACGTAAATAAGCCATTAAAATTCCCTGGATGAGGTTATTTCACAAAAGACAGTTGAAAGAATGAATCATTAAGTCAACTGACAACCGAAAAACGTGCCAAATGCACAGCATTATTCCAAAAACAACCGAAATAAGCGAAAACTACAAATCCGCCGCCATTTTTGTAGTCCCGAGGTAGACACGTGGCGCCCACGTCCAGCGACAGCGCCCTCTGCCGTCGCGAGTGGCTTGGGCTTGATAAAATCATTCATCCCGTTCGCGGCAGTCTACGACGTAAATAAGCCATTAAAATTCCCTGGATGAGTTTATTTCACAAAAGACAGTTGAAAGAATTAATCATTAAGTTAAATGACAACCGAAAAACGTGCCAAATTCACAGCATTATTCCAAAAACAACCGAAAGAAGCGAAAACTACAAAACCGCCGCCATTGTTGTAGTCCCGAGGTAGACACGTGGCGCCCACGCCCAGCGACAGCGCCCTCTGCTGTCGCGGGTGGCTTGGGCTTGATGACATCATTCATCCCGTTCGCGGCAGTCTACGACGTAAATAAGCCATTAAAATTCCCTGGATGAGTTTATTTCACAAAAGACAGTTGAAAGAATGAATCATTAAATCAACTGACAACCGAAAAACGTGCCAAATGCACAGCATTATTCCAAAAACAACCGAAATAAGCGAAAACTACAAATCCGCCTCCATTTTTGTAGTCCCGAGGTAGACACGTGGCGCCCACGCACAGCGACAGCGCCCTCTGCTGTCGCGGGTGGCTTGGGCTTGATGACATCATTCATCCCGTTCGCGGCAGTCTACGACGTAAATAAGCCATTAAAATTCCCTGGATGAGTTTATTTCACAAAAGACAGTTGAAAGAATTAATCATTAAGTTAAATGACAACCGAAAAACGTGCCAAATGCACAGCATTATTCCAAAAACAACCGAAATAAGCGAACACTACAAATCCGCCTCCATTTTTGTAGTCCCGAGGTAGACACGTGGCGCCCACGCCCAGCGACAGCGCCCTCTGCTGTCGCGAGTGGCTTGGGCTTGATGACATCATTCATCCCGTTCGCGGCAGTCTACGACGTAAATAAGCCATTAAAATTCCCTGGATGAGGTTATTTCACAAAAGACAGTTGAAAGAATGAATCATTAAGTTAAATGACAACCGACAAAGGTGCCAAATGCACAGCATTATTCCAAAAACAACCGAAATAAGCGAAAACTACAAATCCGCCTCCATTTTTGTAGTCCCGAGGTAGACACGTGGCGCCCACGCCCAGCGACAGCGCCCTCTGCTGTCGCGGGTGGCTTGGGCTTGATGACATCATTCATCCCGTTCGCGGCAGTCTACGACGTAAATAGGCCATTAAAATTCCCTGGATGAGTTTATTTCACAAAAGACAGTTGAAAGAATGAATCATTAAGTCAACTGACAACCGAAAAACGTGCCAAATGCACAGCATTATTCCAAAAACAACCGAAAGAAGCGAAAACGACAAAACCGCCTCCATTTTTGTAGTCCCGAGGTAGACACGTGGCGCCCACGCCCAGCGACAGCGCCCTCTGCTGTCGCGAGTGGCTTGGGCTTGATGACATCATTCATCCCGTTCGCGGCAGTCTACGACGTAAATAAGCCATTAAAATTCCCTGGATGAGGTTATTTCACAAAAGACAGTTGAAAGAATGAATCATTAAGTTAAATGACAACCGACAAAGGTGCCAAATGCACAGCATTATTCCAAAAACAACCGAAATAAGCGAAAACTACAAATCCGCCGCCATTTTTGTAGTCCCGAGGTAGACACGTGGCGCCCACGCCCAGCGACAGCGCCCTCTGCTGTCGCGGGTGGCTTGATAAAATCATTCATCCCCTTTCACGCCAGTCTACGACGTAAATAAGCCATTAAAATTCCCTGGATGAGTTTATTTCACAAAAGACAGTTGAAAGAATTAATCATTCAGTTAAATGACAACCGAAAAACGTGCCAAATGCACAGCATTATTCCAAAAACAACCGAAATAAGCGAAAACTACAAATCCGCCTCCATTTTTGTAGTCCCGAGGTAGACACGTGGCGCCCACGCCCAGCGACAGCGCCCTCTGCTGTCGCGGGTGGCTTGGGCTTGATGACATCATTCATCCCGTTCGCGGCAGTCTACGACGTAAATAAGCCATTAAAATTCCCTGGATGAGTTTATTTCACAAAAGACAGTTGAAAGAATTAATCATTACGTTAAATGACAACCGAAAAACGTGCCAAATGCACAGCATTATTCCAAAAACAACCGAAATAAGCGAAAACTACAAATCCGCCTCCATTTTTGTAGTCCCGAGGTAGACACGTGGCGCCCACGCCCAGCGACAGCGCCCTCTGCTGTCGCGGGTGGCTTGGGCTTGATGACATCATTCATCCCGTTCGCGGCAGTCTACGACGTAAATAAGCCATTAAAATTCCCTGGATGAGTTTATTTCACAAAAGACAGTTGAAAGAATTAATCATTACGTTAAATGACAACCGAAAAACGTGCCAAATGCACAGCATTATTCCAAAAACAACCGAAATAAGCGAAAACTACAAACCGCCGCCATTTTTGTAGTCCCGATGAAGGCACGTGGCGCCCACGTCCAGCGACAGCGCCCTCTGCTGTCGCGGGTGGCTTGGGCTTGATGACATCATTCATCCCGTTCGCGGCAGTCTACGACGTAAATAAGCCATTAAAATTCCCTGGACGAGTTTATTTCACAAAAGACAGTTGAAAGAATTAATCATTAAGTCAACTGACAACCGAAAAACGTGCCAAATGCACAGCATTATTCCAAAAACAACCGAAAGAAGCGAAAACGACAAAACCGCCTCCATTTTTGTAGTCCCGAGGTAGACACGTGGCGCCCACGCCCAGCGACAGCGCCCTCTGCTGTCGCGGGTGGCTTGGGCTTGATGACATCACGAGGTTTTTTTGTATGTCATTTTCAATTTTTCTCACTTTTTTTGTTAGATTTTTTTACTTTTTTTCCCACTTCAATAAAAAACTATTCAATTGATATGTATACATATATTCATATAATCATGTATCAAGAGACTATGATGATGACTGGACCGTGGTGCGTTATGGAAGGCGTCGCCAACGCAACGGTCGGCAGAATTGGCAACGGGAGAGGGGTGGGGGTCAGCCACTCCGGAACCGGGGAGGGCGAGAGCACTGGGGGATGGACCGCGCATTTACCTGCTCCCGCTTTGACGGAAGGAGGAATCCTGCTTCCTACCCTAACCATCGCCAAAACCTCTACATCATGTCCGGAAAATCTAAAAAGTCCGAAAATGCCCTAATAAGCCCTGAAACGGCCGAGATCCTAAACCCAACCCCAAAACAAGCCCATGTCTCTACGACCTACCGTTCTCCAGTTATTGGAGGATGGTCAATCCATCGGGGCAATCCATCGCCAAAACCACTATACCCCAATTTTTTATTTTCATTTTTTTTGGGGGGTGCTTGTGGGACTCTGGGGGACAGACGCAGAAGTCGAGTGGCAGAAGAGTGCACTTAGCTGCCGTAAGGTTCTTGTCCCGTACCCTAACCCTCCGCCAGAACAGGAACTGGAGCGGGTGGCGGCTGCAGCGCGCCAAACCACAGCTCTCTGGCCAAAGCCGTGCGTCGCAGGTCTTCATTTATCCAAGCCTCTGTGGAAAGTCTGCTGACGCAACAGTCTTGCGATCACGGGCGCTCGAGTCTTTCTGTCAGGGTTTTTGGAGGATCGTGGACCCAAGTGGAGGGAGGCAAAGAAAGGCGTGGCAGGGGTGCTCTTAAACAGGTTTTAATTCAAACTCAAAACAAACAAAGTACGACACACAATACAAAGTGCAAAGCAAAAGCTGGTAAATGAACTTGCTAGTAGCAAACTAAACGGGCTGTTACGACGACAAAGACTGGACAAAAGCAGGGAACTGAATCCACATGCTAACGAGAGAACAAGAGTCACCTGGACAGGACACAAGTGGCTTGGGGAGCTGATTGGGTAACACAAGGGAGCGGGAAAACAGGACGACATGATCAAACATAACGAGACTATGACAGAAACGGACACAAGGAATACATGACCAAACCAAACCAAACCCAGATCCGAACATCTATGGCGTTTACATCACATCAAATCAGATCCTGCTTTGATATGGAATGAAATTTATTACTCCAAATAAAATGCACATTTAGTTTGTTCATGTTTTTCATAATCAAGGGAAATATAGATTCATCCAGACAAACTTCCCATTTTGGTGGACATCAAAATTGAAGAAAGCAATTTGTCTTTAGGAATGACAATGCCCAAATATTTAGTTTCCTCTTTTTTTTTTCACTTTTCCATTTATTTCAATGGAACCGGAGTCCAGAAGCCTTATTGATAACTTGCAACGTGATTGCAACTTGAAGCTCATTTGGAAGAAATCGTGCATGTTCTTTTTTGACACTACTTCCATTTTACAATTGTCAATCAAAGTAGAATTTCTGCCAGCCTTCCAAATAGTCCAAATAGTTCCAAAAAGAGCTTCCACAAGCTTGCTCACATGCAAAACATGACGACATCTTTGACAAGTCCCGATTATTTCTCTCCTCGAATCGCTTTCGACTTCTTCCCAACTTTCTCAGGCTTTGGAATCAAAATGATCAAAAGCTCGCTGAGCTCGTCTGTCCAATCTTTGCATTCCAAACCATTGCTGACAAGACGGCCATGCAATTTCTTCTCTTTCGAAAAATGGGAAAAAGAATTCGATCCCTTGATCGTACGAAAAGGCTCCTTGTGCCTCCTCGTCCATATCAACTTATTTTGCGCTTTTATCTGCTCAAGTCAAATTAGTATTGTTACAAACTAAATAGAAATCTTGTTGGGGGTTTTTCTACTTTGTTTTTGGGATTCAAGCTGACTAAATTGCAGACTTGTTTGTCATTGTCATGACTCTCGCTCGCAAGCGAACTTGGGACAATTGCAGCTCGTTGACAAGAAATCGGCGGATCCCGAAACAAAAACATCGCAATCAAACAAAACACGTGGAAACGGACACGTTTGTTAGCAGCGTGTATAACGTGAGCGTCGTGTTATGATGATGATGATGATTGACAGTTTGCAAGCCAGCTTGAATGTTGTCGCCTCGGAACACCTTTCAGACAAAAACCAAAAACCGGCGACATCATTTGGGGCCGGCCGGCTTGCGTTGCGACATCGGCGGAAGGACAACAAAATGGCCGACTCGCTGGCTCGTTGAAATTGGAAAAGAAAAAGCACGAGCGCGTCGTCGTGCGTCGTTGGCGCGTCTTTGGCCCGCTCCGGTGCCGACGGGCGTCAGAGGACGAAGAGGAGGACCAGCACCACCAGCAGGACGGCCAGCAGCACGCCGATGGCGCACCACTGACGGCGATCTGCGCCACGCGGACAAGACACGTTGACGGACGGCGGTCGTGGCGAGCGGAAGCCGCAACTGGAACTCACCGCTGGTCATGCGGGACACTTTGGCCATTTTCTTCATCACGTTGTCCAGTCGCGAGTGCGCGGCGTCCATCTCCTGGCCAAAGTCGTCCAGCGCGCTGACGCACAAACAACAAAGACAGACGGGAAAAGGCGGCTGAAGCCCCGCCCACCTTCATCCTCATGTCGGACGGACGGACGGACGCTTACACGGCCTGCTGGTCCAGCTCCAGTCCGATCCTCTCCGACATGTTCTTCAGCACGCCGACGGTGCCCGACACCAGCTGCAGCCGCTCGTCCTGCCGCTCCGCCATCAGCTGCCGGCGACACGCGCTGGTGTGGGCGGGGACGGCCCGGGCCCGCCCCCGCCCGCCCCAAAACGGCTTTTGTGCCCACCTGCTGCTGAAGCTGCTGCTCCTCCACAAAGTGGGCGTTGGCGTCGCGCGGCCGGCTGCTATCGGGCGGCGCCCGCGCCAACGCCGCCGGGTTGAAAGGCGGGCCGGCGGACGGACGGACGGACGGAGGTCGCACCCGTCTGCCGCTCGACGAGTCCGCGAAGGCGCCGCCGCCGCTCGACATGTGCTCCTTCATTTGCTGGAGGCGGAGCAAAGAAGGCGTCGACAGGAGCGCGCGCGAGGTCGCGCGCGAGGTCGCGTGTGCGTACCTTGACGATGCACCTGGTGGCGCCGATGAAGTTTTTCCTCTTGGCCAGCTCGGCGCCGTCCAGGTTGAACTTGTTGGGGTTGGACTCCACGATGCGTTCGGCCGCCATTTAAGGATCACTGGCGGCGTTGCTGACATTTTGACTCGCGAGCGCCACCTCTGGACAAAAGCCGAACTGCAGCCTCACTCTGCGTGCATGGTGACACTTTCCCCCCGCACCCGACAAACAGAAACGTGTTGGCCCCCATATATATCTATATATATATGTATTTGTATATATATTGATGGCACTCATTTGTTGAAGGGAGCAAAAAGTGTCACAATGCATCGTTAAGAGCTCACTTGCAAACTTTTTGCCACCATGAACACTTTCAAGTGACTTGAAAAAGAGAACCGACGACCGCCTGCTCATTTTTTCTTCGTAGCGCTAAAAACAACGATGAGACTTTTTGGAGGAATGTTAACGTTGATTTGATTGAAGGAATTGTAATTGTCGATTTTATTGAAAAGCAAACTGGATTTTAGAGTTGGACGGGGAACAAATCAACGTTTGCACTCATTGTCAAGTCAGCCAACGGGAAGCCATTGCTGAGCAAGGCTGTTGTTCCCTGTCGTGTCCAGCAGAGGGCAGCAATGAGCCATTGGATGGACACAACAGGAAAAGTGAACGGAAGGCGACAACACATCCAATTTCTTGACTTGAATTCCTTGCCTCTCTTTGGGGGTGCTGGAGCCTATCTCAGCTGGCTTTTCGGCAGTAGGCGGGGGACACCCTGAAGCGGTCGCCAGCCAATCGCATTCAAGCGTGAACATGGAAGAGAAGCGGCGGACGTGCAAGTTTTGTTTCCCTGAAATGCAGATGATGTTGGTGACCAGGCGGAAGGATATTGATGGTCTCGTCCAGGTCTTCCAGGTCCCACTCGATGGAGCGCAGACTGTTCCTGAGCTCGTTGGTGGTCCAGTCCATCTCCTCCTTGGAGGCCTCGTGCAGCAGCAAGTGGCTCCATCGCTGATGGAGACTCTGGGCGCCGCTCACGGCCTTCTGCACCTCGCTGATGACGCAAGCACAAGCACTCATTCAAAGCCTGCACTTATTATCAACTGCCGTCGATCGGCACGCGCCTCCTTCCTCGCTTGTTCTTGCTAGCTCGAGTCGAGTCGAGTCGAGTCGAGTGTGCTGCCTGCCGCACAACTTCTCTTCGGACTAGCACGTCAGCAACTCTTCACTTTAGCGTCTTGCAATCAACGACTCGTCGATGACGACCGAGAGAGAAGCAATTATTGGCTGGAACGAATCCAATATCTCAACAAATAGGATTCTTTTTATTATTCTGACTATTATTAGGAAAAGAGGCAGAATGATTGCCGGATGAAGAAAAGGTGTGAATGCGATTTGCTCCGACAAGTGTGAGATGATGATGACGATAATGCAAACGTGCTTGTTTGGTGCAGAGGGAAAAGACGTGAAAGTGCTATCAAGCTAGCTTTTCTCTTTTCTGACCCTTTGACGACGAAGAAGGGGTCTTCCATGGACATGTTGCCGCCCGCCGCCGCTTCACTCCATCACTCGCGTCGCCTCCTTCAACAGCCTCACGCGCCAACCGAGGACTTTTCTTTTCTTGCTATTTTATTTGTTTGTTTGTGAACGCGTTTGTTTACGTGAAGCTGCAACCGTGTCGCCTCGCCTTCCGCAGCGGAAACGGCACAATGACGTCAACTGGAGGGGCTGAAAACACAATAAGTCTACTGCCGTCTAGTGGACACAAGTGCAGCTACACTAGCGATTTCACCGCCATCATTTTTGACCAAATGTCGCCTTTTGCCGATCGTTTGAAGGTCTTCACTGCCGACGTTCTTTCTAAGTAACGTCGAGAACATACACTTGACGTTTTAGGTGATACTTTGTGAAACGTCCAAAGCGTGTAGGCGGTCTCTGACCGCGAGTGACGTCATGGAATGTTGACGCCCGGCCGCGTTTGACTTGGTTGCCATGGAGATTTGTGCGCGACCCACCGGGCGTTGTTTGGATGAGGACTCGCTTCTTCTTGCACTGCTTCAACTCGTCAAATGGACTCTCGCACTATTGTGTTCACATTTGTTTGTTTGTCAACTCACGTTGTTGTCCACTTGCAGCAGGCTCTCATTGCGGAAAAGAGATTCGCACATTAGCAGCCGCGTCTCAACGTTTCTCATTTGACCCCCCCATTGTTTTTGTTTGTTTTTCCTTGCCCTCTCGCGGGTCCATCAGGGGATGTCGTTAATATTGGTCGACTGAAGCTCTTTTGAGGGTCGCGAATGAGGACATGCCAATGAGCAATCCATTTGACTTGAGCCTCCTCGATTGTCTCCATTTTGAAGGCACATTTATTTGTCAGCAACTTTTCCCAGGTTGAAGCGTGGCCTCAGGCCGTCCACATGATTGCTGACGTCAACTTTGTAACTTGCTGAGGAGGATTTGTTTGACTTATTTTTTTAATTATTGTAATTATTTATTTTATTATCTGTTCTTATTGCTTCTGGACATGTAAATGTCCTAGAGGGAGCCGTCCCAAAGGGATCAATAAAGTCAAGTCAAGTCTAAGTGGGGTCTTTTTCGGCACGTTTCGTTCTACGTTGCAGGAACTCAACACGCGCGTTGGCAGTCCTGCATGTGGAAGACCAGACGGACGTCCGGATTCTTCGTCCTGGGGCGTCTTCAAACTAAGTTGCTCATGCTGACCTGGGGCCCGAAGCGAGCAGCTCGGGCCCCGTTCGGGTCCCCCGTCCTCACATCGCGTCGGTCGGGCGGCCGCAAGCGAGCGCAGCTTCCGTTCGCCAAAGTGACGATACGACGTCCGCCTTTCACGCAATCACGCCAAGTCTTGTCAAAATACACGCATGTTGATTGGGGCGCGGCCAGTGCAGACGCTTACTATCAATCTGCAAAACTTTTTTTTTTTTTTGCCAGACTGAACCGTAAGCCATTGGCGGAAAATGTGCACACTCGGCGAAAGGTGGGCGTCGTCATTGATGGGAAGTGACAATGAGCGCAAGTGGCCAGCTGTGTCGTACGGATGTAACGAGAACGGCGAGATTGTCATATCGCAATATTTAAAGCGGCGCATCTGTTCAAAAAAATCAGGTTGCAACAACAAAACAAAAACAAAAAAGGTTCTTGGACGAGTGAACGAACGAGCGGGCAGCACTTTTGACGTCTTTTTTTTTTTATTGAGTTAAACAAGCAAGACCTGTAACGTGTGGGCGTGGTCAAACAAAAAGCAAAGAGAGCAAAAAGTGCGGCTTCTACTTGTGCCCCTTGCCGGTCTTGAAGGACACCTGCAGGACTTTGTCGCCCAGCCGGTACCCGTTGAGGTTGTGGATGGCCACGGCCGCCTCCTCGTAGTTGCTCATGGTGACGAAGCCGAAGCCTTTGCCCTTGTTGCTGTTGACGTCTCGGATCACCTTGACGTTGCTGACGGCGCCGAAGGGGCCGAAGAGCTGCCACAGCATGGCCTCGTCCGCCTCCTGGCCCAGGTTGTAGATGAAGATGCACCAACCCGACGCGCCTCCCGACGCCCCGCCCCCTCCTCCTCCTCCGCCGCCGCCGCCCATGTGCTCCACGCTCATGGGCGAGAACCTGCGACATGGTCAACGTCGGCGGCCATTGGTGGGGGGGAAGAGAAAACAAAAAAAAAAAAAGGACAAAAAGAGGCCAGCCGGACCCGACTGGCGTTACCTGAAGCGCTGCGCCTGGTGGTGCACGGGCCCGGCGAAGCGTCGCGATTGGCCGTGGTACATTTGGGACATGAGCTGCGAGTTGCGGGCCTGGTTGGGATTGGCGGCAAACTTGACGGTGATGGGCTCGGTGCCGGCGGGGGGCACGTGCCCGTTCAGCTGCTTGATGGCGTCCTCCGCCTCGGCCCGCTTGTCAAAGCGGATGAAGGCCACGCCCCTCGACAGACCTGCACCAGCACCAGCACGAGCGTGAGCGGGATGGGCGGGACGGGACGGACGGGACGGGACGGGACGGACGTGCGTACCTGAGGCCTGGTCCACCAGCACGCGGGAATTGATGATGTGTCCGAAGGACGCAAACATGTCCTCCAGCTCCTGCTGGCCGAGCGTGCGCGGCAGGCCGCTAATGTACAAGTTGGCGTCCTTGATGGTGTCCGAGCTGGGACGCGCGTACGACACCTGCGGTGGGAAAAATGCCAAACGCGTCAACGGGACGCACGGACAAAATCCAGCGGCAGCATTTACTTGGCCAACGTGTCACATGACGCGAAAAAAAACAACAAACAAAAACAAAAACAAAAGCCAACTTGCTTGTAAGAAATCAATAAAAGACATTAATAGTAAGACTTGAGATCAAATCAAAGAATCGGCTAATCCAAAAAACAAAACAAAAACAAAAAAAAAGTCAGGCACAGTAATTAGAGATGACAATTGTTTGTTGCAAAAAAAAAATCGAAAGAAAAGCAAAGACAAGTCAAAATCAACAACAATGTGGAGAACCTTGTGGCCGCTCTGAGAAAGAGCGCCCCCTACAGAGTGAAAGTGGAACTTTACCTTGATGGTTTTAGACTGAAGCCTCAGGCCGTTGAGGGAACTGATTGCCCTCTCGGCATCACTAGCGTTAACAAAGTTAACAAAGCCGTAACCTAAACTGTTGCCTAGAAAACAAAGCAAAACAACAAAAGAAAAAACAACAACAAAATGACAGAGGTCAACAAAAGTGCACAAATGACCTTTCACCTGCTGTCAGATGAAAAACAAAATCATTGACAGTTCAGTCAACAAACATCGTTTTAGGAAAAAATCAAATAAAAAAAAAGGGCTCAACAATTACGCAAAAGCAGACGCTTGACATTTGCAATTTTCAAGCTCACTTTCAAATTCATAGTTCAACGATAATTTGACAATATTGGACAAAAAAAGTTGTCAATCTGAAGTTACTTCACACAACATTTCTCAACATCATCGATGTTTTTTTCTAAATGACGTCCAAGCTATAGAGGATGTTTTCAGTGATTTGGGAGCATATTTGTGTCCCAACTCTTTACTGCCCACTGACCAGAACGTGTAACACGATGATGATGTCATTTAGCAGCGACAAGCCAAATGCGGGCAATGGCGGGCGGGGAAACATCTTGTGGGACTGATTCATCTTTGAGATGAAAACAACAAAGACTTGCTGTGGCCAGCAGATGGCAGCACTCCCTCTTATGGATGAGGGCACTGCATGTGACAAGTGTCAAGTACAAGCATGTCTGTTTTAGTTGTCATGTGAAATCAACTTCAAAAGGGCGTCAGTGGGAAAAAAAAAAAAGAAGACAATTTCAATGGAAAAATACAAACAATGACATCAGGAATGTGTGTATGCAGGCATGCCACAAAATTCTTCACTAAATCGTGTGCATATAGTTGGTGAAGTTTGTCAAAATCCTTTTTTATGCTGGCGATTGCTTTGAAAATGCATTTGAACATTTTCACAGCTGATATTTGAGGAAGCAGCAAAAATGGATGTCTTGCACCAAAGTGGCTGTTGCCGTCAAATCGATGGCGTTTGGACAAAAAGATTCTTTTCGGCTTCAAAAGCAACAAGTCGTGTTGCGCTGACGACGACGACGACGTGGAAAGCAGATTTTGGATTTTGGACGGCATGAAATTGACTGTTTGTGTGTTGTGACACGAAAGCACAATATTGGCTGCGCCTTCAAACATTCCAAATTGCCTTTTGGTTTTTTCATTGAAAAAGTGAGATGAGAAAAGGTGATTTCATAGATTTCTGCTAATCATTTGATGAACTTTCTCCACAATGAGGGCAAAGTTGTCCAATTGGATTTGCTTGCGTACAATCTGTCCTTCCCACGGACGCCGAGCGGCTACAGCTGGCGCTTTTTGCTCATACTGGTGTCGGTCTGGAAAAACAAAACGTGCCTTCCAACCAACCAACATCCCCACTGAACATTTGCAACAATATTGTTGTGATCCATCTTTGCACTTTTCTGACCGCTATAGAGTTAAGCAATCATTGACGGGAAAAGAAACGTTTCAGACAAAATGGCCTCAAGATTTCGTGAGCCAGAAGGCTCCTAAAAAGCTTGCACGGCAGCCGTCAGCCTGCTCCAAAGACCCACAAAATTTCACCTTTTGGCAAACGTCTTGCAAATGCGATGAATGGTTGAGCCCGACCGAGTCGCGTGTCAACTTGACCTTCACACAAATTCAACTTGCAAACAAACACATTGCAACACCAGTTCCCCCCCCCCAAAAAAACTCAACAACAGTCGGCGGGAAAACCAAACAAAATGGCCGCCCATACAGCATTTCAAAAGGGAACCGGTTATGAAAATGAACAAAAAAATAAATAAACAACAAGACAAAATGTCTGATTGGAAAATCCCAAATGAAAAACAGGAGCTCTTATCTCAAACAATTCTTCCATGGAAAGGCCACACACACTTGTGGCGAGTGCCTCGTCGCTCCCGCTCGTTTGCCTGGGTGGGGTTGGCTGGCGCTTGCGGGGGTCCTCGCTTCACCATGCTATGACCGGCGGCAAGAATATACGGCAGGCGCCAGTTTGGACGCTCGTTTGGAAATTTGCCGGCCGGATGGAGCAACGATGTGCACATTCTTCCCATACGAACGACCTCATGCACACCGAAAGATGACTTGGAAAGAACATTTTCAACAGATGACGCACAAATGGGGCCTCGTGTGGAGCACAAGTTTGCCGGCAGGCAACGGAAAATCAACAAATGCCAAATTCCATCAATAAAATACATTTAAAAAACAAGATTCCAAATTGATGGGAATATTTTTATGCAGGGATCTTAAAAAAATAAAAAAATAAAAATTACCAGCACCAAAGGGGTTGGAGTTATAATATATATATATATATATATATATATATATATATGAAATGCCTGACTGATTTGTAGCGCATGAAAATAAAAGTTCAACATTTCAAATCAGAAAACGAGATTTGGAAGCAAAGTCAAGAAGTGCATTTTGCGTTCTTCCACGAAAGAGCGTAACAAGATTTCCAAAACGACCACCATAAGGATGGGAAAAAAAGTTTTCAGCCTGGATTGGCAAACATCGACACGCTGCCGACAGCCACCTTTTCAATCTTGATCCGTTTCTATGATTCATGCCGAGAATGAAGACGATTATTCGCAAGTGGCGAGCAAAAGCGGCGCTGAAGGCCGAACGCGCTACGAGCGCACGCAATTGGCGCCATTTGACAGTCGATTGACATTTGCAAGCCACAAAAGGAGCAAAAGTGGCCACGCCTCCGAAGACACAAACTCGTTAATAAGGCTCAGTATCCTTTCCAATTCCCTCAACTCAGTTACACTTCCATTTTTTCTCAATTCACATTCATGATGGAATATCAAGTCTTCGTCAATATCAAGGAATTGATAAACAAATCCGCAAACATTCAATTCATTCCAAATTTCATTTTGCCAAGGACGTAAGTGGCTCAATGACTTTGTTATAATCACTCAAGTGTTACACAAACATCTGCAAAAGCAAGGACCAGATGAAAATATTTTAGAAATGAATAAGATTCAAAAAAAATTTTAAAGTACAATAAGTCTTTCAGGAATATAAGAAAAAAAATACTTTGAAATTCCTGTGAACAGTAAATGTTAGCAATACAGCAGAACAAAAAATCAATAAAATTAATGGGAAAAGGAGATTAAAATAATTGATTTATGGTTTTATGAAAGGAAATTAGGCTAAAAATGAATAAATAAAAAATCAAATCAATGCAGAATGGCTTATTTGACTTTTCGGCGTTTTGCCGCAATTAGCGCAAATGCGGCGAGCAGGAAAACTTGGATTGGCGAATGTCGCCGCGCTTCCCGATCGTTCCGACCGCACACATCGCAAAGGCAACTTTCATGGCAACCAGCCAACTTGTTGCCGGGCTGCCAGCATTCCTCCCTCCATTTGACAACCGATTTCACGTTCGGCCCATCAACCAAATCGGACTTTTTTTTTTTCCAAAAGACGACCATTCGCAATTTCAATTGTACCCATCGCGTTTCAACTCCTTGGCGAGGGACAGCACCATCAAACGAGGACCCGCGCGCGCATCGCGGACACCAAGACGACGGCAAAGCAAACGGCAACGTACCCGCCACTTTGTCCCGAATCAGCTTGGCCGACTCCACCTCGCCCACGTTGCTGAACAGGTTGCGCAGTTCGTCCTGGTTCATGCTTTGCGGCAGGTAGTTGACGATCAGGTTGGTTCTGGCGTTGTCGTCCTCGGACGCGGCGGCGTGCTCGCCGTAGCCGTTGTCGTACATCTCCTGCGGGCGCAGAGCCGGCACGTCAGCCGGCGTGTCCGCGTGACGGGCAAACAACAAGTCACCTTTCCTCCGGCGGCGGCTGCTGCTGCTGCTGCTGCTGCTTGAGCTTCTCGGACTTCCTTCTGGGACGCCTGCACCTCGCACACCTGAAACACGTCAGTCGGTCGGGTTAGACGCTCGGCCGCCCGCCGACGCAATCGGCCACTTCGCGCCATCTGTCTCACCTTCAAGTACCTGACGTGTCCTCGTCTCAGCGCCATGCGATCAACCGACCGACGGATGCAAGTCTGTCAGTCCGTTCGTCCCTGTAACGCAGTCACATGACCGAGCGACGTCACATGACCGAGCGACGTCACACTCCCTCCATCCACCGCAATAGCGTCCCAGCACAGTTAACATGGCCGAGTTTTCCATTTACGTTTGAGAAAAGATGAAGAAGGCTGCAAAAAGGACTGCAGTTGGGCGCTGAACGAGGCCACATGAGCTACTCGGACCTATTCCAACATGAGCAAATGGTGAAAATATTGAAAGCTTTTGCAAACGATTTGTTCAAATGCACGAGCCAGTCACTCATCGTCCCAGTGTAGTGCAGACGGAAACTTTTCAATGAAGACGACGCAACGTCTTTTGGCTGCTGTCGTAGCCCATATGGAACAAGATCGTTTTGACGTTATTTTTAAAGCAATGTCGTCTCACATTCATTATGGCGACTTTCGGTTTCCGCCGTTTACAATTGCCACAGTGTTCAAGTTGTTTTTTTTTGGAAACGGCAAATCTTCAAGTAGCTTCCAGTGCCACACACAATGTTGTATGAATGATGCGAATGTTTGCTTGCTTGTGGTCGGAAGGGCCGTTGGTTGGCGAACACTCGCAGCCAGCCACGCTTCCGTCGGTGTGCCTGGCCCAGGGCAACTGTGGCTACTTGACCTAGTTTACCGTCAACAAATGTGAATGTGAATAATGTATCCCCTGGGAGAGTTTGGAGTGGGCGCCAACACGAAAGCGCCAGCCACATAACGCTGATCAATTAGTAGTAATGTCGTTTTGTTTTTTGCAACGTCGTGCTAAAAAGGACTGCTAACAAAATCCCTCACACGAACCGTTGATAGCTTTTCAACACGAGTGCTACACCGACGAGGCCAATCTACTAGCAAGCCGAACGAAAAGCCAAACGGACGCATTTGGCATTCGGGAGACGCGAACATTTGTTGGGCTTCGTGTGATGGCGGGCCACGAGCTAGCAGCTAACGTTAGCCTCGGCGCAAACAAAGAAAATGGTGGCGGGAAGAGGCAGCGACAAATTCTTACCTCAAACGACGAAAGGATGACAAAGCGAATTCTTTCTGCCGCGTAAACACAAGTCACAACAAGTCTCCGAGGAAATTCCACTTCAGCCCGAGCGCAAACTCAAGCTCAAGCTTACAGGCGCCTTGCAAATCGTCGCCCACAAACAAAGTCACGACGAAAAAATGAGTGCGCAATGCCGCAGGTTTTTTTTTTTTTTTTCCTCCCTTCTTCTTCGTCGCCCTCGTTTTTTTCTTCTTCTGTCTTTTGGCGGTTGGCAAACAACTTTTGGTGCATTACCACCACCTTCGGAACTGGAGCATAGATCTGGCCAATCCTAATTCACAACCTTCTATTTAATTATATTCTTTCCAAAAAATGAAATGAAAAGAGTCATTTAAAACTGACCTTACAGGAACTAGTCTGTCAAGAGTCCTTTTTATTCAAAGCTACTCATTCTGGCGCGTAAGCAACCTTTGTGCGCAAAAGCGCCCCCATGTGGTGATTGCATTATGCATTATTGGGGGAGCTATCGACAAATTGTTGTTTATCGCGTGTGCTGTAATCTGTTTGGCACAATTCAAAAGATGAGTGTTGGTCTGATGTTTGAATATATATATAGCAGCTGCCCTCAATCGTCCAACTTTTGAATGAATGTTTTGAATGGTCTTGTTCCGTTTGCTTTGTTTTGTGTCTTCAGAAAGGACGCGTCAATAATTTGTTCTTGTTCTAATTTGTTATTTTTCCCATTGTGAGAGACGAATGATCGTCCTGCAAATGAATGCACATTCGACTGCACTCGTCTCGGGCGTCCGGCTGCATTTCATTCGTCTTTGTTTCGCTTTGAAGCAAGACACGGCGATCCAATGGCAAACGTAGCGCGACATCACAAACGTGCACAAACACAAATAACTTTGATCTGGATTTTACTTTGAAACAGATTTACGATTGATTGGAGGCTGCCAAAATAAGATTTGGAGTGCATGTGTGAAACGTAGATCATGGAACCCCCCCCCCCGTTTGCGTGTTCTCGTCACCCGGGCAACTTGGTTGGCGTTGCTTGTGAATGAAAACGGAAGTGACGCCACAGCCCCGCGAACAGCGAGAGAGTCAAGATGGCGGCCCCTTTGGAAGTGGTGGTGAGCAGCGACGCGAGTTCTCAGCTCTGGAACGTGTCCGTGTTCGACGTGCACAGCGGCTCCAGCCTGCTGTCCTACCGCGGCGGCAACAGCTCGGCCCGGACGCTTTGCCTCCTCAACGGCCAGTACCTGCTGTCCGCGCAGCTGGCCAAGAACTTCATCAACGTCTGGGAGATCCACCGGAAGGTGAGTGAACGCGTGCGGGGCACGGGCACGGGCACGCGCACCATCCATCGCGTCAGCTACCATTTGCTACTATTGATTGGTTGTTGTTTTTTTTGCTGCTTTTGCTTCTCCTCGGAGCCTTTCCTCGGCATTCGCATACGGGCAAAAAACGCTTCATCAAAGAAACTGCAATAGACAGTCAGTCACCAAAATTCACTTGCACATCTCTAATCTCGCCCACATATTCAATTGAATTTTGCATTGGACAAATATGAAGCCGTTTCCTCAGTAAACTGTCGTGAGCGCCTCGTCCATCAAATCCGAACACTTGACATTTCCCAAGATTAATGTGGGACATCAGACATGCACATGAATTTTGGCTGTCGTTTCCTAACATGAAGCGACGTTAAGATCTTCTCTGAAAGTCTATAAAAAGGGTCAACGGCTTTAAAGTCCAAAAGAGTGTTTTGATATTTTCAGACATCGAAGTGGGCTCGAGATTTGCATGTGCGTTTGAGCGCTGGTACTTTTCTGACGTGAAGCTTTTTTGACATGAAATAGTTTGAACAGTTGCAAAGCCATTTTGTCAAAATTGTGAAGTTGTCAGCAATTCGACGTCCTGGAAAGTATCCAAAAGTGGAAACGCACAACACAAGCGTGTTGTGTTTTGGACTTCCTGTGTTGTTGTTTTGGACTTCCTGTGTTGTTGTTTTGACTTCCTGTGTCGTTGTTTTGACTTCCTGTGTTGTTGGTTTGACTTCCTGTGCGGCCTTCCAGGAGCAGCTTCAGCAGAAGATCGTGTGTCCGGGCGTGGTCACGTGCATCAGCGCCTCAGCAGACGGCGTTTTCTTGGCGGCCGGCGTGGCCGAAGCCGTTTATTTGTGGGAGGTGAGTTGCCGCGGTCGCAGTCGGCGTCCTCGCACGACGTTGACCAGCTTGGCGCTGCTCTCCCATTGGCCAGGTGTCCACGGGCAAGCTGTTGTCCGTGGTTACTCGTCACTACCAGGACGTCACCTGCGTCAAGTTCACCGACGACGGCAGCCATTTTGTCTCTGGCGGGAAGGACAGCGTGGTTCTGGTGTGGAGTCTCAGCAGGTAGTTGTCCTCGGCTGACGAGTCCAAACCAGAGTCTCCGCCCGCCTTTGACTCCAATCTGGTGTGTGCGTGGCGCAGTGTGATCCAGGTGGACTTGAGCCACGCCCCCGAACCCCGCCACATCCTGTCTCGGCACTCGCTGCCAATCACTGACCTCCACTGTGGCATGATGGGAGCTCAGGCCCGAGTCGCCACCGCGTCCTTGGACCAAACAGTCAAGGTCAGACCGAGGTCATCATTTCAAGGCCGTCTTGTCCGCAACCTTCAAGCCTGCTTTGTGCGTGTGTGTGTAGCTGTGGGAGGTGTCTTCAGGCGAGCTCCTCCTCTCAGTTCTCTTTGATGCAGAAATCATGTCCGTGACCCTTGACCCTTGCGAACACTTCCTGTTCTGTGGCGCCAGCGACGGGAACATCTTCCAGGTGCCTCTGTGCAATCAGGTCAGTCAGTCAGTCAGTCAGTCGGATATTTGGTTGAGCCCATCCGAGCAGAGGTCATTGTGGGGTCGGGGGGCATTTGGACCAATGTTTGACGCGGCACTCGATTGGCCCGCGGCTGCGTGCTGCCTATTATTTGAGGAAGTGTGGCCCAAGTGAGCAACGTGCATTTTTTGTGGTCGGCGGCGGCAGGGCGCGGCGGCGGCGGCGGCTGAGAAATCGTTGCAGTGCGACGCTGATGGCAAGCGGACGTTCAAAGGCCACAGGTCAGCAAACATTTTTTGGCGGGATTAAGTTGCGGTGGTGATGCGTGTGCTTCTTGACCCCGCCCCCTGCAGGAAGATGGTCACCTGCCTGTCCGTGTCCATGGACGGGACGCTCCTGGTGTCGGGATCGCACGACGAGTCGGTGCGAGTGTGGGACGTCCAAAGCAAACAGTGCGTCCGTTGCTTCGCCCACAAAGGTGCCCCGTCCCGTCCGTCCGCACCCAACAATCGCTCACGGCTCTTTTCACTTTGGCGCACAATGGCAAGATCTCGGTAGGCTGAACGTCGCGAGAGACGGGTCGGGATCGGACCCGATCGCTGATTGGCTGCCGACAGCGACGTTTCCCAAATTTGCCCAATTGATAGCGCGTGAGCCAGTTGTTGCCGGCGCCGAGGAAGACGTTTGTGTGCGATTGCCGGCGGTTTTGTGTTCAGGTCCGGTGACAAACGCCACCATCGCGGTGGCTCCCGCCAACATGTTCCTCCCCGACTCGCGACCCTCCGTCCCCCTGCCGCGCTTCAGCCGCCACCAGCTGGAGAGCGACGGCGAACAGTCGGGCGACGTGTGCGTCCGCCTCGGACTCCACGCTCAGGTACGTTGGCGCGCTTCGAACCACACTTGGGATCTGGCGCCCACATAACAGATCCATTTCGTTTGGGGGGGGTTCCCCCAACCCAACCCCGTGCTGGCATCAAGCCGGCCGACTTGCCTGCAAATCACCCCACTTTTTGCCTTGTGCTGCCGGCAGGAGGAGGAGCCGGCCTACCTGCAGAAAGCCGACAGGTTGAGTTGCTTGTTGAACCGCGTGAGCGAGCAGGTGAGCGAGCGAGCGAGCGAGCGAGCAGATTGTCGGAGGCGAACGCGCTTTTCACGACTTGTCCTTTGTCCGTCCCAAGTTGCTTGTGGGCGACGGCGGCGACTACGGCAAAGCGCGCGTGGCCGAGCTGGAGGAGGAAGTTCAAACGCTGAAGAAAGTCAACAAAGATCTGTACGACTTCTCCAGCCAGCTGCTGACCAAAGCCACGTGAAGCCGATTCCCGTCTACTTGATTGCAGCCAATAAAAATGTCGTCGCTTTGCACTTCTTGTCGCTTGACTCTCGTTTGCGTTCTTCTGGCCGGGCCGGGGCTCGACCTCCGTTTTCAAAACAATGAGCTCGTTTTCATTTCAATGCTCTCAAACTCCAGTCCTGCATGCTTTCCATGTTTCCCTCCTGATTGATCAGCAAGCTCTGCCGCAACCTGATAATGATCCTCATTATGTGATTCAGCTGTGTTTGAGGAGAGAAACCTCCAACACGTGCAGGACTGGAGTTTGAGACCTGTGCTCTAAGCCATCGTTTTCATCGTCAAGACGCAAGATGTTTTTTTAGATATGAGCGCTTGCGAACGGCAACGTGGTCGGGGTGGGCCTACGTTTGTTTGTCCTGGCCACGCCTCTTCACGCTCAGGTTTTATGGTGGGCACGATTCAAAGATTTCTTTTTGACAATTGAAAGTGAAAAGGTTGAGAAAGTTTAATGACAAAAAGTTGCGTCCATCCGGCCGACTTTCACGCCAGCGCGGGCGGGATGCGGCGCCACAAACCTCCGCACAAGCAATTTTTGATCCATCGTTGCTCCCACTGCTTCATGGCGTTGCTTTTGTTGGGCGAACGAAGCATGGTCACGCAGCCGCACCTGCAACGACACGGCGGCAAATGAGCGGCGGCGGCAGCGGCGGCCATTTTGCCGGCCGGACGAGACTCGCCTGGTGCAGGCCTTGCTCTCCTCGGTGGGACACACGCCCATGTGGACGCATCGCAGGTTGTCCGTCCTCTGGCAGCCGGCCATCCTGTCGCGCGCAAAGTCACGATGCATCATGGGATACGCGCCGGCGAAGGATGAGCCATTTTGGCTGCGCTTACCTGCCGGCGTCGGGCGCGGCCGTTTTGCCAAACTGCAACCTGATGGGCTGCTTGCCCTGCAGCTTGACGATGACACCGTCGTTGACGGGCAGCCAATCCATGGCGGGCACCAGCAGCTGACTGGGCAGCAGGCAGCACTCGTCAATCAGGCTCTCGTCGGGGTCCTGGGGGGGCGCGTCCTCCCGGCCTGCCGCATGCACACGCAAGGCGCCTTTTGAAAAGGACTTTTGTTTCAAACGAGCCAACATTGATGCAAAAAACCATTTGGTCTTTGGCGTGACCGGCAACGTTTCTGCCACGTGACCCCGCCGCCGCTCAGGCTGCAGCTCGCATGCCCTTTTTTTGTTTGTTTTTGAATACAATCAATGCTGCCATCGGATGACAGTTTTGCAGCTTGAAAAAGCAAAGACAACAATTGTGCGTCCAAATGACATTGGTGAGTTTGACGGCGGGCGGCCGGCCGGTCGTTCCTTACAGCAAAGCCAGAGTTTGGTGAGCAGGCGGAAGAGCAGCTGCAAGCTGTCCTGGCTGTCGGAGGTGGCGGTGAAGGTGGGAAGGCAGCCGGGCTTGAGCAGACCCCAGATCCGGATCATCACCAGCATTTCGCGTAACATCCCCAGGGAGGCGCCGTCGCGCATGAAACCGAAGCCGGGCCGCACCACCGAGCCCTGGACAGGAGCGCGAGCCAGACGGTTGGCCGAAAGCGGGAAAGCGGCCGGCTTGGTCTCACCTGGTTGGGGAGATTGGCCAGCAGGTAGAGGACAAAGTCGCCCAGCCACTGGATGAGCTGCTGCAGAGACTGCAGCGGGTCCCCGTCCAGCACAAACTCCTCCGTCTTCAGGTTGATCATCACCTTGTCGATGTCTGCACGCGCGACAGGAACAGGAACAGGAACACGGACAGGAACATGGCGAAACCCGCCCGCGCGCGCCGTCGCCGTCTCACCCGAGTCCATGTTCTTGGCGCAGATCTCGCTCAGGCGGTCTCCGGGACTTTTGTCGGGCGTGTTGAGGACGTGCGGCCTGAGGAGCGACTTGAGGGTGGAGCTGATGGCGATGAGCAGCAATTTGGCGTGGAAGTCGCAGGCTCGCGCCGCCGTGGCCGTCGACAGCTTGCACAGCGACGCCTTGACCGCCACGATGCGCGTGGCCAGGACCTGCGGCGACACGGGCGCGGTCACGCCGGCGTTGGCCCATGGCGGGCGGCCGGCGTTACCTGCTGCAGGGCCTGGTTCTGCCTCATGTACTCCTCGTGCAGTTTGTCCACCAGGTTGTGGACCATGCCGGGCTGCACGTGCAGGAGGACGTCCCACCAGTCGTAGCCCGTCACCATGCAGTACTCCAGCAGGAACAGCAGGTGGCGCAGCGTGGTGTTCATCTCCAGCACTTGGCCCATGGACGGCGACACTCGCAGCATGTGCAGCTGCAAAAAGCACCACAGGTCAAAGGTCGAGCCCGCTCGGGTCCCACGCCGGACCTCCGGCAAAAGCAAGCCGCCCATTGGAGCGTTTCCGCAACGGCACAAAAAACACTTTGCGCTTTTCATCCATTTCCAATTTGATTTCATTTTCACTGCCGTTTTGTTCTCATCAGTCTTCATTTTTGTGACTTTGAAGATTGTCTGTTGTGTTCAAATCTGTTCAACTTGCGCTTCGTCAGTTACCTTGCCGTGATTGTCGACTCCGGCCAGGGCCAGCGAGGTCCAGGAGAACTGCAAGGCCTTAAAATGGAGGGCGGGCGCTCCGGTTCTTTGCCGCTTGACGGCCGACTCGTCTCCCGGCCGCTGGCCCGGCCCGCCGGCGCCGGCGGAGCCGTAGAAGACGCCCATGGTGTGGAGGGACAGGCGGTGGAGGATCTGGATGGTGCCGTCGTGGAAGGCCAGAGCCAGACCTGAAACCGGTTCACATTTTGCTCGGACCATTATTACAGTCGCAGAAATAAATACGTTTTACCGTTATTCTTACAGGCGTAAAAAAATAAATACAAATCACAATAGCATTCTTTGAAAATGCATATTTTTAACAACAATAAATCTTTGGGAAAAAAAAGTTGCTGCCTTTTAAAACCAATACAGCAGACTCGGAGACATAAACGGCTCGTATGCTCTTCAAATCGGGCATTGGAAACCTACCATGTAGAACGAGTGAGCAGTACGTGCCCCCTCTTTCAAAAAATCATCTTTTTCTTTCATCTTTCATCTGCAGTTCAGTTTGCAGCCAAATGCCAAGATAAGTTTCTTGGGAGTGGCAAGATGGCGGCTATTTATAATAAGCTATTTCATGGTGACGTTACAAAAGCACGGCTGAGCATGAAAGCGGTTGATTGAATGGACGGCGGGCGGCCTTACCCAGTCCGGGGCAGAACTTGGTGTCCGACGCCACCTTGAGGTCGGTGTTGGAGATGGAAATGGGCAGTTTGGGAAGGGCGACGGCCGAAACCCTCTCCAGGTCGTTGGTGGTGGTCAGGATCCTCCACTTGAGGATGGTAGGTTGCTTCTCGCCCACTGCAATGTGACCAGCGTCAGGCCGGGTCAAAGGTCGCACGGGCCTTCGGGACTCACCGACGGGCGAGCGATGCTGGAAGATGTTGTTGACGGGGAGCCCCTCCTTCCTCAGCGACCAACACTCCACGATGCTGCCGCTCTGATTGGACGCGCACAGCAGAACCTGAAGCACAATCGCACAAAATCACCAGGCAAGCATTTCAAGCTTGATTGGGCCAATTGCTGACGGGCCTTTTCTTCTTCTTAGCGGCAAATGTGGAGGAAACGTCTGCTGAATGCTAAAAGTCAAATCTTCGTCGTGACTCGAATGACGTGAATTGAGCTTGCAAAAAACAAACAAACAAACAAGCGCACATTTTGCGCTCGTTCCTATTTCGCCGCAACTTGCGGCCGAGCCTCCTTAATACTTTACCGAGGAATCGGATCGTGGCCCGGTATGGGCAGATCCTCAAAATCAGGTGACTCGGACGCAAAAGAATGTGATCGGGACATCCCTCGAAGCGTCGCCATGGCGACAGGCTGCTAAACGAGCGGCTGGGTAGGATTTGCACGCACGAGCGGAAATGCCACCTGAGGATGGACCGACCTGCTCAGAGTTCTCCCGGGTCAGGAACTTGAGGTGGGTGACGGCCGGGTACTTGTCTCGCCTCAGCGGGTCGGTGGTGCAGCGCAGGAACAAGGAGGGCAGCAGTTCCGTGTCGATGCGGCACTTCTCGCTCACCACGCTCACCACCACCTGAAAAGGCACACGAGCGAGCGGACGTGAGCGCGCGCGGAGCGCTCGCCGTCGGCGCGTCACCTTGTAAAACTGGACCGGCGAAGCGCTGCTGCCGTCGGTGGCGGCCACCACGATGTTGCCGCCGCCGGTGAAGGCGATGTCGGCCAGCGCCACGCGTCCTCGCAGGCGACACAGACTCTCGCTGGCCGTCAGGAGGGCGCCGCCGGGTTTGAGCAGCGACACGGTCACCAGGCCGCTCACCGTCACCGCCAGCCAGCCCTCCATGGGCTTGCCGCCAAACAGGGTCAACGAGGGCGAGAACTTGACCCGGGAGAACTTCTCGCCAAAGTTGGTGGAGCCCGACTGCAAGCAAACAGGCGGCGGGCGTTTGATTGGGTGACCACGGCGACGGCGACGGCAGCCGGGGCGGGCCAGGTACCATCTCCACGTGCAGAGCCAGTTTGACGCCGTTGTGCAGCCAACTGAGCGCCACGACGGGATCTCCCTCCACGCAACTGCTCAGAAGACTTTCCCAGCTGTTGACCAGGTGCTCCGACATGGACCAGCACTTGATGTGCCCGTCGCCGTCCGCCGACAGCAACCTGGAGCCTGCCGAGCGAAGAGAGAGCCGTTCAAAGGCCTTTTTCAGGCTCGCGCCTTTTGGCCAATCGGCCGCCGCTCCGATTATCGGCGCCGATATTTGACATTTTGACACTTAGCGGCCTTTTTCCAAAATGTGCCGGGGAACAAGCCCAGGGACCGATTTACCAACTGAAATGTTCGGGTGACTTCCAAAGGGTTGCTGCTGCTTGTTTTGTTTTTGAAGTGAAAAAAAAATAAAAAATAGAGATCAAAGTGGTTTTAGATTGACCTTTTATCGGTCATCAGATTTCTTAAAAAGGCAGACAGCGATCTTCAGCAAAACGCCCAATATCGGCAGCGCTAATCGGCCCATTCCCACTTTCTTGTTTGTCACCTGACTGGTCCCACTCCAGACAGGAAATGACCTCAGCGTGGCCCGAGCTGATGGAGTACACGTCCCAGGGATGCTCCGTGTCCATGATGTGGATCATGTGACTGACATCTGAAACATGTCAAGCAATCACAAAGATTGGACGGACGGACGCTCCGAGCCTCCCAACTGGCTGAGAGGAAGGCCGTCGGTACCTGGCTCGCCGCCGCCATCGTCCTCGTTCTTTAGGTCGGCGGTGAAGGCCACCAGGTTTCTACAGGACCAGGAGCAGACCAGGGGGACGGAGGGGCAGTGGGTGCTCTTGGGCCGCCTTTCCCACTCGCATACGTACGCCAGGTCCATGCTGACAGACAGCAGCAACAAGCAAAAGCACAAACTCTTTTCATTGGAGTCTCAGCAAAAACAAAGCACTCGTTTTGACAATGCAACATTTAGCACCAGTTGAAAACATTGACGCTGTTGCTGTTGTTTTTGTCTCCTTTGAAAGGGCAAGGATTCCACACGATGCCAGTCAGACGGTTGCGCTCATAAGTTGACATTCCCTTTTGGGAATCCAAGAGCAGAAAATGAAAAGCCTGCTACAGATTGCTTTTAGGTGCTTCTACTCTACTGGCAGGTAAAGAAGCTCGTCTCCACCTGTTGAGTCGAAGCCAAATTTTTTCAAGGTTTTTACTTTTTGGATTCCCTATTCCTGACACTGGATGTGTACGTCATGGGTTCTCATCCCGTTCTGGAGTCTGTTTTGTTTTGTTTTGTTTTTTTACCGACTATTTCTTTATGCTTTGGAGGGTTATGGTTAGATTTAGGCTAGTAATGCCAATGGCAGCCTATTTTCGGTGGCAAAACAAAATGACAAGTTGGTGAAAAGACGCAAAAGGGGACGAAGTGATCGTCAGCCACGCCCAGTCCGGCGATTGACCAATCACTGGCTGTTCACCACAAAATAGCGCTCGCAAAAATATCCACCGCCAACAGTCAAGGCGAAAGTGAAAAAAAAAAAAAAGGTGGCACTTCTGAAAGACTTTCAACAAGATGTGGAATTTTGCGAGGTGGAATTTTGTTCATTCACAGACCACAAGTGTTGTTTTGCTTGCAATTAAATGTCTTCAATCCACACCGTCCAATCTGCCCACAAAGTTGAAAACGTCTCGATAAAATGCACAATGACGGACAAATTGATGAAGGAGAAGAAATCATATTGAAATTACGCCGAAGAGATCCACGCTAACGCATCGCTCGTTCATTCATTCATTCATTGGGCCAACTTACTCGGATTTCGGCGTCGTTGTTTACAAAACACGTTCCTCCCTTTCGATCAGTACCTGGTGAATAGAATAAACGAATGTTATTCATTCAACTTAATAACCACAACTAGTCACGACGATAAAAGGTAATCACAAGTCTGAATGCAAGAACAAAGTGCTAAGGACCCCAACACCCACATTGGTGTCCTTTGATGCGCCTGAAGGGATTTGCAATTAATTCGTTGATTGATGATTCGGTACTTTGTAGACGCACAAGCGTATTCTAATTTTGATATGAATCTGGAATAATAATGGACACGCAGTACATAACAGTATGCAGATTGAAATAATGGTATAATTTAAGGAATGACCAAATACATATAATATTTGCTTTAAAATCATAATGATTCACTGGTGCTGAAACGTAATTTGAGTAAATGTGTGTCTCCAACGGGACCCTTAACCTCATTTTGTTGCTATCTCGGCGCGTAGGACGTCGAGTTTGGGACTCCTCATTTTGGAGTTTCCGGTGATTACACGTACTTCCGGTTTGTAGCTTTAGCCGTCACTTGAGTTCGCCGCTCAAACTTTTGCTGGAACTTTGGCGTCTCGAATGCGGTTCGAGTGTATCCGAACATTCACGGCGGCTTCTCGGGAGTTTGGCTCGACTTGTTACCGCCGCTACGTGCGGAGAATAACAGCGAAGCTAAGAGAAGCTGCGACTGCTAGCCGACTAGCTCGCGTTTGACGGAATCCGCCCGCCCGCTTCCGTCTTCCGTCTTTCGTCTTTCGTCTTTCGTCTTTCGTTTCGGTGAAAGCGTCCAGGAGAAATCTCCAGCATGGGCTCCAATGGCCGCTGTCAATAACAGGTACGTTGCTGCTGCTTCTGCAGCTGCAGCTGCTGTTGCTTTTGTTGCTGTCGGGTGTTGTTGTTATTCGGAGGAGCTCGCTTGAAGAGGAGAAAAGCTCCCGCTGTGGGACGATGAGGAGCCAGGCCCGAATTGGTTGCACCATCATCTGTCCTCAGGTTGAAATCCAAACTTTGCAGGAAAGGAAAACAAGCACTTGCAGGTGTCATGTGATTGGTTGTCACTCAAGACCAACTGACTGCTTTGTGGGAATTGGCGTGGCCAGTTGTCGTGCTCGCGTCAACTCGTCTTGTACTGTTGTACTGTTGTACTGTTGTACTGTTTGTACTGTTTGTACTGTGTGTGTGTTGTAGACCGAGCGAAGACGAGAAGAGCGCAACTTGAAGCCATGCTAACCTAGAATCGGCTGCAGCTACATTTGACCTCTGCCATCGAGAGACCATGTCTGAGAACCAGGCCAACAACAACAACGTGCCGCCCAACAACAACAACAACAACGTCCCGCCCAACAGGATTCGGAACCCCAACATCAACCAGAACCCCCTCATCAATGTTCGAGACCGCCTCTTCCACGCGCTCTTCTTCAAGATGGCCGTCACTTACGCCCGCCTCTTCCCGCCCTCGTTCAGGAGGGTCTTTGAGTTCTTCGTGCTGCTCAAGGTGACCTTACTCCACCTTTTCACCTTCATCTCACACGAAAACAAAAAATCGGGACAATCCGCTCTGTTCACTTTGCTTCCTTCTCATGCGAGTGTCAGGGAAGACTATCGATACTCGAATATGGATGCTGTCTCGTTTTTATTTCTAAATATGGTTACTATTGTGAGCACAGCCGTATCGTTGAAATGTTGCAAATGTTTTTGGCGGTGGTGGTCAGGCGCTCTTCGTCCTCTTCATCCTGGCCTACATCCACATCGCCTTCTCTCGCTCGCCCATCGACTGCCTGGAGGGAGTGAGGGAGCGCTGGCCTCGCGACGGCATCCTGCGCGTGGAGATCCAGAGGAACTCCAGCCGCCCGCCCGTCTTCCTGCAGTTCTACGACTTGCAGCGGGAGGACGAGGACGAGGAGGAGGGCGGAGGAGAAGGCGGAGCCATCGCCGGCCTCAGTCTGGCGGCGCTGCAAGAGGAAGAGGAGGACGAAGACGAGGAGATGATGCTGGACACGTTTGACAACAGCTCGGTGCAGGTGAGGACGAGTTGAGGTGCAAATGCTTGCTCCAAATAGGATCGGACTCATTGAGACATTTTCAGCAGTGCAAAGTCAATATTTTGTTTAGAATTCATCTGGTAACTTCATTAATTTTCATGTACAATTAATACCTTTCAAAAGTTGTTGTTGTTTTTTTAACTTGCTGTCGACTGATGATGACATCACCTGTGCTGAGGAAGTAGGTCACGACCAATCGTGGCTCAGTTTACCGACCAACCCCAGAAAGCGTCGTTACCAACTTCCTCAGCACAGGTGATGTCATCATCAGTCGCCAGCAAGTAGAAAAATGACTTTTTAAAAGTCTTTATCGTACTTGAAAAATAATTCATTCTGGACAAAATCTGAACTTTTCACAGCTGAAATGATTCAGTCAGTCAAGTATCGCTTGGATTCTTTAATCGAACCGTATTAAGTCACACATTTGGACGGTCTCACCACTGGCTTTCATTTCATTTCATTGAAATACATTTGATTGGCTGATTTTTATTTTTAATTTTTCCCCCATGCGTTTATTCCATTTTCGCCAGAAAACTGACGACTTCATCATTCTTACAATGGATGAAATGTGATTGTGCTTTCTTTTGTGTACAAATTTGGCATTGAGGCGATGTCGCGCGAAGAGCAAAAGGCAACAAGTTATTTGAGGCATCGTTTGTATTGCGTTGAAATCAATCACCCGCAAAACTTTAGTTTTGTTTCGCCGTCAGTTTGAACTGGACGTGGAACCTCGTCTGAAGGCGCCGGCGGCCGTGGGACGAGCGCCAGCGGGTGAGGGAGGAGCGGGAGGCGGGGCCAATGACAGCCAGGACCTCTCCTTCAGTCACGCGGCCAAAGGTAGGCGGCGGCCTAACGGGAATCTCCGCCTGCGCTCACCGCCGCCGTCGCTTTGCTTGTCCAGCTTGGCCTCAGGAGGAGTACATGGTGGAGTACTCGCTGGAGTACGGCTTCCTGCGCCTGTCCCAGAGCACGCGCCACAGACTCAACATCCCCGTCATGGTGGTCACGCTGGGTGAGACGCCGGCGGCGACGGGCGCAAGTCAGCCCGCCGGACGCTAAACGCCGCTTTGCCTTCCAGATCCCACCAAGGACGCGTGCTTCGGCGACGGCTTCAGTCGCTTCCTGCTGGACGAGTTTCTGGGCTACGACGACATCCTCATGTCCAGCGTCAAGGCGCTGGCCGAGAACGAGGAGAACAAAGGTGACGGCCGCTCATCTGACCCGACCTCAAGGTCGCGGGACCACCGCTAACCGTGACGCCGATGTGTCAAGGCTTCCTCAGGAACGTGGTCTCCGGGGAACATTACCGCTTTGTCAGCATGTGGATGGCCCGAACGTCCTACCTGGCTGCGTTTGTCATCATGGTCATCTTCGTGAGTCCAGCACCCACCGAGCGAGCCATCCGATCGCGTCCGCTTCCGTTCCAAACACAACAATATCGTACAGCACGCCGCCTTTCTTTTTCTTTTTTCCGGTCCCAAAATCCCACTTGGACCAGCTCCAAGATTGTTTTTGTCTGTCACTTGACGTTTGTGCTCTTTTCTTTTTTCTTTTTTTTTCAGACTCTGTCGGTGTCCATGCTGCTCCGATATTCTCACCACCAGATCTTCGTCTTCATTGGTCAGTTGCTCAACATGGAATATAACGCGCGCACGCGATGGAACTGCTCAATATTGAAAAAAAGGCGATATAGTTGTTGAATATTGCAATAATTCACATCTACCGAAATGAAATGACGTTATCGTCCAATAGAACAATCACGTTTTTTTTTCAAATGAGCAAGATCAATATGTTAACTAATTGTATTTGGAATTGATTTGTATATGACAATTGTAATTGTGCATTGTTGAACAATTAGATGACAAGAATTGAATTAAGTGCTGACAATCTTCCTTTGTCGTCAGTGCGATCGAGCAAAAAGTGACTTTGTTAGTTTGTTTGAACGCTAATGTTCATTTTTGACAATTTGTCAAATGGAAAGAGTTGAAGAGTTCATGCTTGTGCTGTGCCCGCCCTGGCCACTGGGAGGCAGTATAAAGCCATCAACAACCTTTGTCAACATTACTCTGTCCAAACGACATCCAATAATGGCCGAGAAATGTTAGCAAATGCCAGTGATATCGTTTGAATTGAGTTTTAGAATTGTTTAGTTAAGGATGTAGCTGATTTCAGCAGATGTTGGAGATGTTTGTTCATTTATTTTTTATTTGAAGATGCTGATGATACGGTTGCGAAAATCGCTCGACAGTTGTTCTTGCATGCTAATGCTAACCATTAGCAAGCTTTAGCATCAAGCTGATGAGCAATTGTCAAAAAGTAAATCGGCGTTTGTTTGTTTTCAATGCGTGTGATAGATTTTCAAAAGGTGGTTGTCGCTCGTATCTCAAGTCGGTCCGTCTTCCAATTGTCTGGTACTGAAGTCAACGAGTGAAACTTTTGGTTTGTTTTCTTCTCTCAGTGGACCTCCTTCAGATGTTGGAGATGAACATGACCATCGCCTTCCCGGCGGCCCCCCTGCTCACCGTCATCCTCGCCCTCGTCGGTGAGTTGACTCGCTCTTGACCTCTGACCTCAACCACAGCAAACACATTGCGTAAGCCCCTCCCATTTCTTGAAGACGCTCACCCCAGAAAGTCCAAATCTCATCCACTTATTTTGGAGAAAGAAGAAATTGATAAGAAACAAAAACCAATATTGAACTCGATATGCTTGACATTCGGTCGTTATTCCAAAAAAGATTTCATCAGCGCAATTTGACACTTGATTGCTAACTTTGGAACGTCGATTGCTTCCCAACCTTCCACGAAAAGCAAGTTGGGACGTACGCAAGTACACGAAAGAAAATCTGTTTCTGCACGGACGGGTCGGAATGGTCCCGCAAGTCAGGTGGCTTTGCTGATGTCACTTCCTGTGTTCAGGCATGGAGGCCATCATGTCGGAATTTTTCAACGACACCACCACGGCCTTTTACATCATCCTCATCGTGTGGTTGGCCGACCAGTACGACGCCATCTGCTGTCACACCAACACCAGCAAGCGACACTGGCTCAGGTGAGCGAGCCCCGCCCAGCCGAAACATAACCCCGCCCCCCGTCCGGCCCCTTCTCAGCCTGTTGTTGTCGTCTTTCAGGTTCTTCTATTTGTATCACTTTGCCTTCTATGCATATCATTACCGCTTCAACGGCCAGTACAGCAGCCTGGCGCTGGTCACTTCCTGGCTCTTCATCCAGGTCAGTCCACACCTGCCTCGCTCGATGGGGCGGGGCCTGCGTCCATGTCAAACGCACCTTCTAGGCTGAAATTTTGACCGGCGACCCATGTTGAGCTCTTAACAGACAGACAGACAGAAGGCTGCTTTTTTGACGACACACCAGATTGGCACATTCGGTTGAAAGGAAACAAACAGCCGCCGGCTTGTGCGGATGATTGCAAACGCTTTTGGTGCAAAATGGTCTTTTGTGCAAAAGCATCGGCCCCGCCCACTCGAGCCAAGCCGAGTGCACGCGCGTTTTCCGGGTAAGGCGGCCGGCGTAAGTCAGCGTTTTCTCTTTTGCCAGCACTCCATGATTTACTTCTTCCACCACTACGAGCTGCCGGCCATCTTGCAGCAGATCCGCATCCAGGAGATGCTCCTGCACAACCAGCAGCAGGCGGGCCAGGCCAACCAGACGGCGCTGCAGGACACGCTCAACAACAACAACAACAACGACGACGGAGGCGCCGGGCCGCCGGCGGAGCCCGCTGCCGCTTCCGCCGCCGCTTCCGCCGCCGCCGCCGCCGCCCGGCTCGCTCCCGCCTCCGCCGAGCTTCTCCAGCCGCCGCCCGAAAGTCCGCCGTCGTCCTCGGCCGCCGGCGAGGTGCGATCGGAGCTCAACTGGGTGGCGCAGACGGCCGCCATCATCACGGAAGCGCTGGCGTCCTCCGGCCAGGAGGGGGCGGTGGCCGACTTGTGGATGGGAGAAGGGGGGGCCGGCGCAGAAAGCCAGCCTTCGCTCGGCACGGACGCGGCCGATCCCTCCCGAACGGACTGCAGCGTGCAGCCAAGCTCCTCCCACTCGTCCTGAGGCGCTCGCTCGCCAAGCATCCCAAATCTGATCGGTTCCATCATCATCATCATCATCATCAATAATAAACTGACGCTCACGTGATGTCGTATGTTCAATGATGATGGGACGTGCTTTTATTTTCAACTTGTATGCCTTAGCGACTGGAGTGGGCGTGGCCACTGCCCACCTGTCCCATGTATTGCAAGAGGACTTTTGTTGGTTTCCCACCAAATGACGTCACAAGATGCTGTCAGTCACGTGTATTGATTGAAACAAACTTGACTCAACTCAAACGACGTGTTGTCTTTTTTTTTTTTCACACCTCACCTTTCTAAATCACGCACGTGACGTCACCAGATCATGTGTTCATGTCGAAAGACGCAGTCGGTTTTTGAAATGATTTATTTCAGATGTAATCGTTGCGACATTTCCTCTCAAATGGATGACGTCAGAGTTTTTTGTTGTCGTTCTCGCCAATGGTATCGCGAGGTCGAGCGTGAACGCTCACACGGGCACGCGCACATTTGTCGCTGCAGCCAGAGCGCGGGAACGAGCACCTCCCACTTGACAGCACTGCGGCGCGCTCTTCTTTTGTCTTGCTGGGTTGGAGGTGAGGCTGGAAGCTGTTTTCAGGTGAGGCGCGTCACTCTGCGTCACGGCATTTTCATCTTTTCAGCATTTTCATCTCAAGCCTTTTTTTTTGTTTTGTTTTTTCTAGCTGCACCGTGCGTGCGCGCGCGCGCGTGCATGACGACGACGTTGGTCGCGGCCAGTCCCCTTAAAAGCGCGCATTAGTTTGTCTTTGCAAAACTATCTGCCGCTTGGCCACGCCCCCTCTGACGTCCACCTCAAACCTGAAAAATGGGACGTGACGTGCGTGTGTGTGTGTACTAGCCACGTTTTCGTCGGTGTGCTGATATAGAAATGTCAAATCTGCTTGATTTTCATATAAACTAAATGGTGAAGACGTTTTTTAATGCCACCTTGCTTTTCTGTGTCATGCTGTCAAGTCCTATTTTCAGAATAATCGATTTCAAAGGTTTAGAATCGAATGCTAAAGACGAGCTGGATTCACTCATTAGTCGGATGCAAATGTCATCTGAGCAAGACAACAACACAAATCCTAAAGAATGCCGACTTCTGCTTTGCCATGCACCATTTTGTTGCTTGCAAACGCTGGTGGGGGTCCCACTGAAATCCACGCCAAAGACCTTCATTTTGGCGCCATCGCCACGCGTTCAACTTCAACAAGCTGGACGGATGTCACGTTCAACTTGATGTGCTGGATTGACGGGTGACAATTCCGACATTCTCAAACTTTGCTAGCGTGAAGGCGAAATGGCTTCCACGTTCTGGCCTGCGTTGACAGAACCCTCTGATGTACTGCAACGTACGACGTCGGGAAGCGAGCGGTCAAGACCGGATCCATCGCTTGTGAACGGAACCAGAGCAAACGTGAAAGTTTGTCGTGCGAGATTCCAAATTGGCCTTTCAGCACGGCACGTCTGCCACCAAAAAACGTCCCCGGAGCGGCCGAAGAGAAAATCCCGACCGAAGACCCGCATGCTCCGAGTCCAAGCAGAGCGGCAGACATGTTGCCTGCAGGCTTTGACCTGACTGCGCTCGGACCGTTCGGGTCTTGTGAGCATTTTCACACTCCAGCAGAAAGTTGTGCCGACGGTTTCCGTGCTTGTGAGAAAGCAGAACCCGGTCGGGCTCTGATCGTGGAGTTCCAAGCAAACATGGCGAAGCAGCATTTTGTTGTTATGCTGCCGCACATGTTGCCAAAAGGGCGGATCTCGTTGGATGTGACGTGAATGAAACGGCAAATCGGCCGTGACGTCAATTGAAGTGCAGGTCCCGAACTCCCGTCCACCAGGGGGCGCTCCCACATGTTTTACACGTTTCCCAGTTCTTCAAGTGCTCCTTGTCACAAGCGCGTGCTGGAGCCAATCGCGGCCGTCTGTGCGTAGTAGGCGGAGTTACAGCCCGAACTGGTCGGCAGCCAATCGCAGGGACGCGTGCGGATTTGGATCGGCTGCTTCGGCTTTTGGCCTTTGCTGCACATGTTCCTCGTGGCGTGAGGACGCAAGCGGCGTTTGCTTTTGTGTGTCTTGCAGGATGATGATGAGTTCGCCGTCGGAGAAGATGAAAAAGAGGCGGTCCAAGGACAGCCTGACGCTGCTGCCGTGTTTCTACTTTGTGGAGGTAGGCACACGCGGACGCGGATGCGGACGGGCAGGTGACAAGTCGCCGTTGTGATGACGCAGCTCCCCATCGTGGCGTCGTCCGTGGTGTCGCTTTACTTCCTGGAGCTGACGGACGTGCTGCGGCCGCCGCGACTCGGCTTTCGCTGCCACGACCGCGACCTCAGCAAGCCGTACGTGGACGGAGGCGACGAAATCATCCCGCTGCTCATGCTGCTCAGCCTGGCCTTCGCCGGACCCGCCGCCTCGGTAGGCGCGGTTGACCGCTCGCCACCCGCCGCCCGCCGCCTCCTTTTCCGTGCTGACGATCCGCCTGGTTGCAGATCATGCTGGTGGAGGCTCTGGTCTACCTGCTGCAGTCCCGAGCCAAAGTGCGGCGAGCGGAAGGCAGCATCAACGCGGGCGGTTGCAACTTCAACTCCTTCCTGAGGAGGACCGTCCGCTTTGTAGGTAAGGCCGACACACCTTCCGCCGGATCACCTGGCGAAGCGACTGACGAAACAGCTCAGACGCACAAGGCGACTCAGCACCTGCTTAAGGCCTGGCGACCACTAGGGGGCCCTCAAGAGCAGTCAACAGCCTTGTTTGGTTTTATAGGATGCATTTTTTGTTTTGACTCCCTTTTTGGGCTCAATGTCAAATTAGTTTTCAGAGCGTAACCGCCACAACGAGACCCCCAGAGGTGGGCGTGGTCCTGGAGTGGAATTGCAGATTGATGCAAGTGTCCACCTTTTGAATTTGAGCGCAACAAATCATATCAAATACATAATAAATACAAGTCCAAATGAATATGAGGTTCAAAACATGAAATGAAGCATAAAACAAACATCAATCAATCAAGAAAGAAGGCAATTTTTCAATCTGTTTTGATGTATTTCTCTTCCATTTTGGACCTTTTTGGATAGAAGATATGTTTGTGAAGGAAAAGCCTTTTCTCTCTCTCGCTCTGTGGCGGCGGGTGGGCGTGGCCACCACGGCAGGCGTGCACGTGTTCGGGCTGTGCGCGACGGCGCTGGTGACGGACGTGATCCAGCTGTCGACGGGTTACCACGCCCCCTTCTTCCTCACCGTCTGCAAGCCCAACTACAGCCACGTCTCGTGCGACGCCAACGCCTACGTCACCAGGGACATCTGCTCCGGACACGACCGGCACGCCATCGCCGCCGCCAGGTGCGCCGCCGCCTTCCCTTGGGCCGCGCCCCCGTCACTCATCGCTCCTCCTCTTTTGCGCCCACGCAGGAAAACCTTCCCGTCCCAGCACGCCACCCTGTCCGCTTTTGCCGCCGTCTACGTTTCGGTAAGTCCGTCGGTCCCTTTTCTGCAGCTTTTGCTTCATCCGCTGTTTTTTCTCTGTTTTTGGCTCATCGTGTGGTCGTGTCGGCGGGCCCGCTCCTCGTCCCGGCCAATCGGCGGCCTGTTTGGATTTCCTTGCCGGCTTTTGTTGGGCTTCGTCAACATGTTGACGTACCGGCAGGCGGTCACGGCGAAAGTCGAACGAGCGTTTCGCTTTCTCGCCAAACGGCTTCTTGGCTCGAAACGGCGTCCTGTGCCGCTTTTCCCAGCCAATCGAACGTTGGCAGGGTCAAAGTGCAAAATGTCGGCCCCGGGCCGGTGACATATTTGGTCGCAGATTGAAGCAAAGAAGGCGTCTGATTGGCTGTCAAGAGGAGCTGGCCCGACCGGACCGGACGACAGCGAGGACACGCCGAGCTCACGCGGACCAGAAACGCCGGCTTCGAAAGACCGGACGGCCATCTTGAGCCCGAGCGAGTCGCACGTCGACGCTAACCGGCGTTAGCGCGCTAGCCGATCCGAGCTAACGGCCGTGCGTCCCTCCTTCCCCGCCAGATGTATTTCAACGCCACCATTTCGGACAGCACCAAACTGCTGAAGCCCGTCTTGGTGTTCGTGTTCGCCATGGCCGCCGCGCTGAGCGGCCTGACGCAGGTGACGCAGCACCGCAGCCACCCCGTCGACATCTACGTGGGCTTCTTGATCGGGGCCTTCATCGCCGCCTACCTGGTGAGACCAAAAGGTTGGCCGTCGCGTCGCCGCCGTCGGGATGATTTGAACGCGTCTTGAAATTCTCCCGCAGGCTTTTCACGCCGTGGCCAACTTCAAGTCGTCCGAGGCGGGAGCTCTGGCCCCGCCCCCTGCGCCCAGCCTGGACGACCCTTTGCGAGCGTTGACCGAGCGGGGCCACGAGTCGGTCTACAACAAGGGCCCCGCCTCGGCCTCCGAGAGCAACGACGAGATAGCGGCGGCGGCGGCGGCCCCGGGGCCCTTGGACGCCATTCAGGGGGAGGCGGCCTCCGCCGGCAGCCTGAAGAGGGCCAGCGTGGACGTGGAGCTCATGGCCCCGCGGAGCCCCATGGCCAAGGAGACCATGCTGACCTTCAGCAACACCTTGCCTGGAAGCAGCATCGGCGCCGGCGACGGGGCGGCCGCTCCGGTTCCGCCGCTCCCGCCCGTCCAGCCCGTGCAGCCGGTCCAGCCGGTCCAGCGGCGTCTGAAGACGGCCCACGTGCCGGTGGAGCCGGTTTCGTCGCAGCGTCTCTTGTCGGAATGGAAGCGGAGGTCCGCGCAGGTGCGGGACCCGAACCGGCGCGGCTCCCAAGACGGCTCCGAGGCGGCGAGAGACGACGGAGGCTCCGCCGCTCTCGTCCGCAACCGCGGGCCCACTCCTCCACCGGCCGTGGCCAAAGCCGTGGCCACGCCCAGACCGCCGCAGATCCCCGAAGCGGGACCGCCTCCGGTTTCTCCCAAGAGCTCGGTGGCCCGTGCCAAGTGGTCGGCCATTCGAGAGAAGGCCGGCGCCGAGGCGTCGGCTCGCCAGCCGCGGCTGCTTCAGGTGGTGGCCGTGTCCAAGCAGCAAGGCCTCCTGCGGGAAAAAAGCGCCTCGGCTCGCTCCGGCCCCTCGGCCGGCCCGCCGCCGCCGCGCTACCGAGAGAAGCAGCGCGAGGCCGTGGTGACGGTGGACGCCCACGCCTCGTACCATCCCCTGTGCCAAACCCCGCCCTGTCTCTGGGAGTGGGGCGGGGCCGAGCCGCGCGACGCCTACGACCCCGACGGCCCGCGGCCGGCAGAACCGGCAGCCTTCGGCGGCTTCCGGCCGCGTCGAGCCGGCGCCTCGGAGCCGGCGGCGCAGTCGGAGGCGCTGACGGATGCGCAGCGCAAGGAAATGGCCGCCAGACGCAAGACGGCGCTGGTTCTTCTGGAGCGAGACGCTCAACTCGCCAACCAGGAGAACCAGTTCGGGAGTTTCCAAGGTCGCAGAATCAAGGAGTAGTTGCGTCCATTCATCCGTGGATTTTCATTGGCCGCTTTGTTGAACAGTGGGCGGGGCACTCCTTGACCGTAGACATCCATCCGTATGTGAATCGCCGGCGGACGTCGCTGCCGTGTTGGATTTGGACATCAGAAGCATCCCAGATCACAACCGGCACACGTTTCCTCCTTTCAGGCTCCGTTCTGATGCAACGTCAACACTCAAAGGCGCTCGGCATGCAAACTTTTCTCATCATTTCCACAACACGCTTGGCTGATTTGATCGACAAAAAAACAAACAAAAAAAATGTCTCTGTCGATTGATATTAAATGCCAGTTCCGTTGATTCCACTCGGCGAGTATCAAAAGCAGTGAAATGTAAACATGAGCTCTCTGTTATTCTTCGTGTCACAGGATGTATTTCCAGTATATTTGAAAAAACGCTGATCAATTGATTTGTTGCTCTTCAACGTTTGGAATCATCACATTCAAAGAGCGAGCGGGATTTTGCTTGCATTGATTTGCATGATTTGCCACATCCAATATGGCGGCCGTGTCTACGTGTACGCGCGTGTCTGATCTCAACTGTGTTGCTGTGGTGATGCTAAAGCATGTGTGCATTTTTGTTACAAAATGCTCATGTTGACAAAATGACACAAGACCAATGTCAGGAAGGGGCGGAGCTTGTAAGATACCGGAAGTAGCTCATTTAAAAACAACTCAGACGGCCACAATAACAAAATACGCAAAATTTGGACTTTAGCCAATTAGCTTGACTCAATGCTAACGCTGAAAGATTCGATTTAGAATTTAGAATCTTTCTCAAAGATTATGTTTTCAAAAATCCATACTTTTTTTTTTTACAAATGATTGAAAGGCTGGAAAATGGCTTGTTGTCTTTGATGATGTCATGTGAGCGGCTGAACAAACATGGCGCCAGTCTTGAACCAATTTTGGCTTCAGCGTGACGCCAGCGATATCAAAAAAGCACAATTTGCCCAAAATTGTTCCCAATTTGAAAGGCTGCTTTTGATTCTGGATGTGTTGAGCGAGCGTCTGGCCATCGTTTGCGTTCCTTCGATTTGATCGGACCTTTGAGAAACGATGCCGTGTCGTCGCGGAAACCGTCTCGATCGGCTGCCACCGATCCGGATCGGCTGCCACCGATCCGCATCGGCCCACTTTGCTGTCTTCATGGGCCGCGACCTCCAAATTGCGGGAAGACGCGCTCGTCCCTCGCCGGCAAGGAGACGCCATTGGCGAGCCGTGACGGTGGCGCAAGCGGTCGGTCCGCCCCGGCCGTCTGTCCGAGTCCAACGGCAGGCCGGTCGCACGCAGACCTTCCGAACTGGACGAGTCTTGGATCAGGTCCACTTTTGGCAAAAGCCGCCTGAGCTCGGTCACGGAGAGAAAAACTCGCGCAGCCCCAACCTGACATGCGGTGCGCACATGCGCCAACATTCGCCACAACAAACGTGCAATGTGCAAAACTTGGTGGAATGTCAAGAAAAGCTGCATGACAAATAAAAAAAGGCCTTTCAAATCCATTTTTCCTTTTTTATTTTTGGTCACAGCAAACATTGCGAACGTTTCTCATCCGCGAGCGACCGCGAGGCCAGACGAGACGACGCCTCGCGTCCCGGACCTTGCGGATCGTCCGTCCGTATCCATGGAAACGCTGTTGATGGAGATAAGGAGCGCGCGCGCGCACATTTCCTGCATGCCGAGCAGCATGTTGCCATAGAAACAGTGAGCAGGAGCATATGTGCTTTTTAGAATAGAACAAACGCAGCGCTTCATCATCATCTTCATCTTCATCATCTTCATTTCATGCCATGGCGATCGGCACGCTTTCCCCACACACGCACTCGATGAGGCCCCTCCTCCACGTTGGCGCCGAAACGCACCAGCGCGTCCGGACGCGCCTTTCCGGATGCGCTGGTCTCACTGGTGCAGCTGGTTGGCGAAGAGTCCCGCCTCCCAGCGGAGAGCCCGTTGGCTTTTATGGCAAATCACTCGAGTCGATTCCACAACCTGCAAACACATTTGGACAAAAACGTCAAATGCCCGGCCGGGTCCTTGCCCAAGTGCAACAGCTAACCGATGCTAAGCTAAGCGTGACGCGGAAGACGACCACGTCAGAGTCGAGCGCGCTTGCCAATTCGGTTTCTTTGCGACTCATTTGACTTTGTCTCCATGAACGCGTCTTCGTGGCGAGGCGGGTCCAGTGGCGGCCGCGCCTGCGTAAACCAGATGGGGGCCTGTCGAGGGTCCTACCGAGCACTCAGACTGCCAGACAGTTTGCTAAGCCGAAACCGCTTGCTGGAAATGTGATCATGGATCCGCTAGTCCACCGAAGACCTTCATCACTGGCTGTTGGTGACCTCGTCGTCAACTTGAGTGCACAAAACGGACTTTCAGACCACTTGACAAGCACCCATAGAACATTTCACCTTGACGCCGTCGTCCCACAAAACTCAACTTCATTTATAAAGCGCTTTAAGAACGGGCATCGCTGTATACAAAAGAAAACAAGTTTCCCGAAATGAGCGATTGGTGAACAATCCTCACCTCGTTGTTGATGTCGTCGATGGGCTGGATTCCAGCATACTGAAAGACAAGCAGACAGGAAGTGAAAGACAAGCAGACAGGAAGTGATGGACAAGCAGACAGGAAGTGACGGACAAGCAGACAGGAAATGACAGACAAGCAGACAGGAAGTGACAGACAAGCAGACAGGAAGTGACAGACAAGCAGACAGGAAGTGACGGACAAGCAGACAGGAAGTGACGGACAAGCAGACAGGAAGTGACGGACAAGCAGACAGGAAATGACGGACAAGCAGACAGGAAGTGACGGACAAGCAGACAGGAAGTGACGGACAAGCAGACAGGAAGTGACGGACAAGCAGACAGGAAGTGACGGACAAGCAGACAGGAAGTGACGGACAAGCAGACAGGAAGTGACGGACAAGCAGACAGGAAGTGACGGACAAGCAGACAGGAAATGACGGACAAGCAGACAGGAAATGACAGACAAGCAGACAGGAAGTGACGGACAAGCAGACAGGAAGTGACGGACAAGCAGACAGGAAGTGACAGACAAGCAGACAGGAAGTAACAGAGAAGCAGACAGGAAATGACGGACAAGCAGACAGGAAGTGACGGACAAGCAGACAGGAAGTGACAGAGAAGCAGACAGGAAGTAACAGAGAAGCAGACAGGAAATGACAGACAAGCAGACAGGAAGTGACGGACAAGCAGACTGGAAGTGACAGACAAGCAGACAGGAAGTAACAGAGAAGCAGACAGGAAATGACGGACAAGCAGACAGGAAGTAACAGAGAAGCAGACAGGAAATGACAGACAAGCAGACAGGAAGTGACGGACAAGCAGACAGGAAATGACAGACAAGCAGACAGGAAGTGACGGACAAGCAGACAGGAAGTGACGGACAAGCAGACAGGAAATGACGGACAAGCAGACAGGAAATGACGGACAAGCAGACAGGAAATGACAGACAAGCAGACAGGAAATGACGGACAAGCAGACAGGAAGTGACGGACAAGCAGACAGGAAGTGACAGACAAGCAGACAGGAAGTGACGGACAAGCAGACAGGAAGTGACAGACAAGCAGACAGGAAGTGACGGACAAGCAGACAGGAAGTGACGGACAAGCAGACAGGAAGTGACAGACAAGCAGACAGGAAGTAACAGAGAAGCAGACAGGAAATGACAGACAAGCAGACAGGAAGTGACGGACAAGCAGACAGGAAGTGACAGACAAGCAGACAGGAAGTAACAGAGAAGCAGACAGGAAATGACAGACAAGCAGACAGGAAGTGACGGACAAGCAGACAGGAAGTGACGGACAAGCAGACAGGAAATGACAGACAAGCAGACAGGAAGTGACGGACAAGCAGACAGGAAGTGAGCCTGGTGCTGGAGAAAAGTTCTCCATGCAGTTTTTCAACTTGTACTCACGGAGCTCTCGTCCATCTTGAGTCTCTCTCGTCGCTCCTCAAAGTCCCTCAGCAGCGCCCCCGTCAGGCCTTTGGAGGGAGGCAAGATGATCAGGATCACCGACGACATCACGTGGCTCGGCATTTATTGCATGACATATTTTGCTCGGCGGTTATTGATTAGACAAAAGTGGAGCTCATTTGCGCAGGACTTTGGTCCGCATCTCATATGGTTACTGATTGTTTGCTATTTATGACTGCCACCGAACTTGGACTGCTCAAGTCCAATTAGGAAGCGGAAGTGAGGTCATGTCATGTGGTGAATGAGGGAAATTTTGGGCTTTGTGTCGGTCAGAGAGGAATTGATGAAGAAGAGAAGGAAGACTTTGGAACGCACCTGAAACGCGGTTGTGGTAAAACTCCTTGATGGTCACCTTTGATGCAGAAACGAGGCTGAAGTCCCCTCCGGACCCGCTAGATTCCCTGGGCGGTCTGGACGCCAAGGACTCGGGTCTAGACCGTCTGGCCTCTTGAAGCTCCCGCTCTCGTCGTAGCGCCTCTTCGATCTCCTTCTCAATGAAATCGGGGCCGCTGCTTTTTCTGCTCTGCAGGCCGCTGGACTCTTGGTTGGCCCGCCAAGAAAGAGATCTGGTCCACGACGGGACGTGCTGAAGGTGCGGGGACGGGGACGGTGAGGAGGAGGAGGAGGTTTCGTCGGCGTGGCGATGAGGACAGCAAGGGGACAAAAAGACCTCCTGGTCATGCAGGTCCTCCTGGAAGGGTTTGTTTGTGTCGAGAAGCGCTTCCGCTGGTTCGGGAACCCACCGACCGACGTTCCCCTCGTGTTTTTCTGGCTGAATGATAAAGCTGACATGGTTCTTGTCTTTGGCCTTGTGAGGAATTAGCGGCGAGTGCACACGCCTGCTTTGAATCTCCACCATGTCTGCCAATCCGTCAGCGTGCTTCAGGCCTCGTGCGTGTCGGAGCTTTTCCTGCCGTTCTTGAACTAAGCGGATCTCCTTCTCAATCGGGGTCTCGTCGTGAAGGTCAGACTTCCCTTTCACAATTCTGTCAACAAACACGTCCGCCTCCGCCGACAAGTCCCCCGCAGCCAACCGGTCCGGCTCACTCCGTCTGCCGCTCGGACTTGACCTCCGCTCGACCTGGGTGGAGGTTTGAACTTTGCCGGATTGGGACCGCGCCGCGACCTCTTCCTCCATCTCGAGGACGTTCCGCTTGCCCTGCTCCAGCTTCAGGAACTGCTGCCGAGCTGCACCAAAGTCAATCCGAGCCCTGTCGATCGGCCCGGGGCCTATGGGGCAAGGGGGTTCCAGTCTGACGGCACTGTAGCTCAGACTGAAGCCTTTTGACAGCGTACCTGTAGACGGACTCCAATCCAGCTTCTCCGGCACACTGGGCGCGGAAGTGGAATTCTTCTTGGGGGCTTGTTTTTGGATGATTTCCTTCCTCAGTTGCTTCTCTTCTTCCTCCCCAAAGACCTGACAGTGGCTTTCTGCCGGGACTTGGTACTGTGACTCGGAGTCTGGAAACAAGCTCTCTGGTTTTTTGCCGCTGGTGTAGGTCTGAACTTTAAAGGCCTGGTCCTCCTTCAGGGTCGCCAGATGAAGCTGCCGCTGCGGCGACGCCATCCACTCCTCATTCAGCCCGGCTTCCGGACTCGTCGGGTCTTCCACGAAGGAGTAGAACCCGCAGAGCGATCCCGAGCTGCCTCCGGGACTGTCGGGGGGCCGCTCGTGGTCGTCGCCGCTGTCGTCCCCGTCCTGCGAAACGCGGACCTGGCGGGCCCGGACCATCGGGTCGCCGGCGTGCGAGAGGCGGTCTTCCCCTCCGCTCGGACCGGTCATGCTGCGGAGGTCACATTGCTGCAGCGGAGGGGACAGAGGCTTCAGTACCCACCTCCTGGGAAGGTCGTCCATGGCGATGTTGGCGACACGAAGGCGCGGCAAGGGGCAAAGTCGCGCGCACTTATGGCTGAGCAGCAAAAGGGGCGTTACCAGGACCAGCACTGCAGGAATGTCACTCCGGAGACAACAGGAGAGGACGTTACTATGGTGACAACAGAGGAGATGTCACTGCGGTGCCCATCAAGGGAAGTCAAAAGGTCTGCAGGCAATGGCGGCGGGCAATTTGAAAGCGCGCTCGCTGCCCAAACGTTTTTTCTGCCATCCAAACTTTTGCCAATGACTTGAGACACAAGCGTTAGCGTTGGCCTTCGTTTACATGTGCGGCCCGGCAGATAAGACGAGTGCAGTAGCCCCGCCCCCTCTGCCGTCAGCTGATAAGGTGGCGAGGAGCTGGCCAACGTCAACTGACACAAGAGGTCAGAGTTCAAGTGGCCTGTAGCCGGTGCTAACGCTAACGCTTGTTGCCATCGCTGGCCATGTGCTAACAGACGGCGAGCTAACATTTGACAAGTGGAAGTCTTACCTGAGCCAGGTGGACCGTGTTGAATTCAAAGGGAGAGAACGAGCGAGGGCCTCACAAACTTCACCTTCTCTCCTCCCCTCAGGCTCCGCCCCCTCCCCAGCATTCCAACGGCAGCGGTGAGGATTGGTCTGCTTGTCGTTAATGATTGACAAGTGTTCATCTTCTTTTGCTGTTTTCCGTCCCGGGACTCCGCCTGCTCTGCGCAAAAGTGCTTCTCCTTTTTCAGGAGACATTTGCCAGTTTTTTGCCACCAGTACGAAATCGCTTGCGAGGAGCAAGCGGTTGAGAAAATGGATGGACAGTAGTCTGAAATCCAACATTCACTTGTACCTTTACGACTGGCTGCAAATCAAATCAATGAGCGTCTATACAAGCACGTCCACATTGCAGCAAAAAACAAACGTTTGCAGCGACAATGTGTCGATTGTATTTTGGATCAGTTGAAAGTTCTTTTCTTTTCTTTCTTGGTGACCCCAAACTTTTGATGCCAGCCTGTTGACTTTTCTGATATGATCTTCCCGCTAGGGATGGAACGATATCCAAACATCACCATACGATAATTATCACGATATTGTGGGGGCTATGTTGGTATTGATATTTAAAAAAGATCACAATATTATATATAAAAAAAAAAAAAAAGAGCCCATACTAAAAAAAGCTGAATATTGTGCTTTGGTACATAAAGCATATAAAGCACCTTCAACCTCTCATAACAAAATTGAGGCACTTACTTGCTAATGCAAGCACACATTGATCGATTCACAAGCAAATTCGGTTCCACTTAATCAATTAGCATCCATTTGAAACATAGAAGGCCAAAACATCCCTCATGAAAAGGAGGGTGCTAGTGCTAGAACTGCACAAATGGAAATCAGCCTGACTTTTTGAACAAATGTGCTCCTTTAAAATATTGTGAACATGACCACGACGATATTGTGGCAGTTTTAATATCACGAGATCACGATATTGCCTTTATTGTGACATCCCGACATGTTCCTCCACCATTTTGATTCCTCAATCAGATCATCAGGTGTGCCGCAAGAAATGGTCCAGTGTCTGTTATTTTGACAAAAAACAACAACAACAACATAATTTTTTAAGTATATTTATCTATGTGTCGTAAGAAGCAAAACTGGAATTAGATGCTCTTGCACGAGATGACAAAACGTCCACGATGAAGTTGGATTTGCGAATTTTGCTGACATTTTGTTGTCCTCATGTGAAAAAGTTGTCTTGGCTCAATCAAGGTTGGGAACGACATATTTGCATACATTGCCATGGAGGGAAGCTAATTGTTAGCGGGCCCATCGTATGTTAGCATGAAGTCTGTTTGAAATACAAATGGCGTCATTGTTTTGTTCAGCGTTCCGGTAACGTGGGAAATATTTTGGGTGCGCTCGCACGTGCTCACAAATTCAGACAAGCTACTTTTCAACAACAAACTTCCTTTTTCCTTCAGATGGCCCCTTCACATTCTGATCAATTGGTTGGCCAACTCGTCATCAGTTTGGATTTGGGCTTCCAATTAGCCTAGCTTAGCATAGCGACGGACGACGGCCGGCTAGCCGCTCGCCACACAAAGTCGACTGCGCCGCTGGCTTTGCGCGACCTCCTCGGCGACCATCTTGGTGGTGACGTCACGGGGTCAACAGGTCACGCGTGTCGATGGCACATTTCACGCGGGATTCCGCCGACTAACCACGAGGTCGTGCTCGTCAACTGACTCGTCCGGACGCACGTTTCATTTCAGAAGCTCCTTTTGCGCTCTCCGTTTATTTCACAAATTGCAATCAAGTATCAATGAATACGTGAGCAAAAAAATAAATACATCGCAGAAATCTTGCAAGTGTACATTGGAAGACAAAAAGGTGCAAACATGATGTTTTTTCTGTGTACTTTAGTGAAAGGTTGCTCTCGTTCATGCTAACGATTTCCATTTCCACCTTTGAGCACGCCGATTAGCAGAAATTGGCTTTGTGGACTGACATGCGTCACGTGCTAATGCTAATGCTAATTCGCCACTGAAAGCGAGCACGACGTTTGAGCAACGCAAGCAAAAGTGAAAAGTTCAAATGTCAAATCATCATGACATGCCACGGAAGAGGCGGGACCCTTTTTGCACATCGGTTTGGTTCCGGTTCAGTTTGCGACGTGCGGGCAAATACTCGCGCTTCCGATTTTAGGTCACTCGGTTGCGCGTTCGCAACCCGGACCGGAACCAAACTCTTCCGTGGCACATTGAAATCCAACAAAACATGAAATGCTTGTACTTCATTATTGACAAAAAAATGAACCCAATTATGATCCAATCAAAGACATTGAAAACATTTGACTTGGCCGATTTGAGGAAAAAGGGCAACAAAACGTGGCAGGAATTTCAAAGCTAAAAGTGGGCGGGCCGTGTTGGGTCGCCCGATGTCTGCGGCGCCCCCTGCAGGTTCACATCACGATGCAGCACTTGCAGGCTTTTTTGTCCTTGGCTGCGGTGGCGGCAGCGCCCCCCTCTGCCCGGCGCTTGTCCCGCACGGGATGGGAGGCCGGCGAGGGCTCCGGCGCTGACGTCTCCGGGTCCGGCGCGCTCGGGTGCTCCGGGGGGACGCGGCGGTCCCGGGGCGAGGCCGCCGGCTCGCCCGACCCCGCCTCCGACCCCGCCTCCGCCTCCGCCTCGTCGGCATTGGCCGCGGGGATTTCCCGGCCCGAGGGCGAACGGGCGGCCTCGTCGGCGAGCGCCGGCGTGGCCGCCTCCTCGGCCGCCTGGTCGGCTTTCAGGATGAGCTCGTCCACCTCGGCGGCGCTGAGGAGATGGACGCCATCCTGGCCGTTGACCTCGTGGACCACTAGGGGGCACAAGTGAGTCAGCAACTTTCCGATTTCAGACCTGCTTAAGTAAAACTTGCAGAAGGCTCCGCTTGGCTTGAACTCAGCGGTGCCTTGAGATACGAGTTGAATTTGTTCCATGCTTGACCATGCTCCTAAGTCAAAACATTCGCATCTCAAATCATCTCCTCCCACTGAAAAGAACGCTAATGCCATTAATCCCTCAAACGGCATCCCTAAAAAACAAATGTAGAATTTTGCACAACGGAGGATTAATGATACTGATCTGATGACGTTTATCATTTTGTGCAAAATCACTGATCAGCTGATGGGCAAAAGAATCGTTGGCGTGTAAGTGGAATGTCAAGAATTGCGCCTCCTGATTTCAGGTTGGCGTCATTTGGCGGCGCTTCTTCTCATGCGTGTGCCTTGGCCACCAGGAGGCAGTAGAATGCCGCCGTGCAGCCACCAAACAAGAAGAAGAGATGATGGAGAAGCCAAATTGGAATCGGTGCAAATAATTGTGACATTTTTGCCTTTCAGCCGAGAGTGAAAAGCGTTTGTGTTGAGCTTGCAGGTTCTCAAGCGGCAGGTAAACGACGAGCACCTGCGGCTAAAGACAAACTCTGGCAGGGATTTCAACTCTGACCTTGACGTTGATTACAAGCAGCCGTGCTGGTGGAAATGCAAGAGGGAAAGTGTCAAACTCCACTTCAGCTGGGAAGGAAATTTTCTGGCACGGCGCCGAGTGAAGCGGGTCGGATGTCAAGGCGGCGAAAGAACGACGGCAAAGCCACGCAAACGTTTCAATTGGGACGACGAGTTGCAGGCGGCTTTGAAAACAAGCAAGCAAACAAATTGCAAATGCGACCTTGTTGCCAAGCGAGCACGTGCGAGCGGCCATGTTGACATCGCCTCGCCAGTCAGATTGAGCATCGTGATTGGCCGGAGGGCCTTCCTCACGCCATCAATATCTGCGACTTGACGAGGCAAAGGCGGGACTTGCTGTCCGAGACTTGCAGCTGATCGGACCATTTGCACATTCACCTTTCTGCTCGTCCTCGTAAACTTTGACCCCTCCGCGGGAGCAGTCGACAGGAAGTTTGGTGTGCGAGGACAGGACGCGCGTTTGTCCCGTGCTCTTGTCCCGCTCCACTTTGATCTCCACCGAGTACACGGCTGCCATTGGACCAGGACAAAGCAGCCTTGAGCCGGCGGGGTCACGTGAGCCGACGGCGGCGGCGGCGTGACTCACCTCGCTTCATCTCGTCTGCCCACCTCACCTGTCACCTCTGGAGGACAACACAAAGCCAGACGGCTTCAGGTCGCGCGCGCTTCCCGTGCCGTCCACTGGGTGGCGCTCCTCTGTTCCCGCGCTAAACACAAACAAGAAGATGGTCGACGATTGACATGTTCTCATGGCGTGTGGCGCTTTGTGAATTGTGATTGGCTCACGGCTGTCGGTCGCGCCTTTTTTCCCTCTCGTCTTCTCGTCTGACCGCCTTGGGATGCAGCGAGCGTGCGTGTGCGCGCGCATATCTTGCTGCTGCAACGCCTTCTGACAAACATAAACAACAAGCAACATTTTGCTTGTGGCCTCTAGGTGGCGCCACTTTGCAGCACAGGTACTTGTGATCAATAGTAGAGGAAGAGGTGCGGCCACGGTTGGTACTGACTGACACCGCCTATTGCGTGCGTTGTCCCTCCTGAACAGTAGGTGGCGCTACGCATGACAAAATGATTACTTAGCGAAGAAGACCGAGTTTGCTTTCAATTTGTTTGACTTTGAACTTGAGGACCTAAAAGCGCTAGCAAACTAAAAGGAGGCGAAAGAAAAGAAAAGGCTTTCGTGACGACTCAGTAATAGTTTCAACTTGCTTCCCTGAATGGTGAGTAACTCTTCGAAGCACTTTTGTGTTCCGCTTGGAAGGCGCCAATCAATCATGTCCCTTGTTGTTGTTTTATAGTTTGTTAGCATCCTCTACTGGTAGAAAGTTCGTACAGCAGCTCATAGAAGATAACTCGTGTCAACCAAATGAAGAGTTGGAATATGAAACATAACTTTTTTTTTTTGTTCCATCCTTCCTCTATTTAACCAGGTAAGACACTCATTGAGATTAAAAATCTTTTACCAGAGTCATGGCCACAGGGCCAACAAAAATAAAGAAAAATAAGATGAAATAATTTGCTGCAAGTATAAATGATGGCAGCCTACAAGTAACAATCGACTACTCGCTTCTCTGTTTGATTAAAGCGCAGGAAATGAAAAGACAGTTGACAAATAGGACTTGTGGACAACAAGGACAATCACGATGACGTCATCATGCAGTTCTCAGGTGGTTGAATGGAAAGACCACCACCATCATCATCATCATCATCATCGTCATCAGGTCAGACTCAGAACATCATTAACTTACAGTCGCACTAGACAGCCATTTTGTATCCTTTTTTCTTTCTTTTAAAAGTATTCAAACGTAGCTAAACAGTTGACCATCATCAGTCCGAGAAACAGAACTTCATTTGTTTATGTTTCATTTGACCGTATATTGAAAATGCTTATCGAAGAATGAGAATAATCGATATTTGGGTGTGTCCAATCAGATCAATAAAGTGCTTCCGCCGAGCACGCGCACCTCTGCAGATAAGAGCGCGTGCACGCAATTCTTGCCAGCCAATCCGGTGACAGGACTGATCACTGAAAAGCAAATCCAATAAAAAAAACACACAAAAAAAAGCCGCCACGTGTCGTCAGAGCGCAGCACGTGACGACACAAAACATGCAAAGATCAAGAGGGTAACTTACTGCGTGAACGCGCGTGCGTGCGCGCGCGGCAGTCAGCGGATGACTGGCAACTCCGAAGCCGCGCCCACTCAACGACGAAACCTTTTCACGATAAAAGTTATTTCCGGAAGAAGCGAGCACACTATCAAAGTAAAGTATATGACGTCATGTCGGGCTGTTGCCTCGTCATTTTCCGCGATGACTCGTTGACTATTTAAAAAAAAAAAAAAAAGCGAGTGAACGCGAGCCTTGCAAAGTTGCTTGGTTAAGTGTTGCGTTTGCTGTTCAAACACAAATACTTTAACACATCAAACGCTTTATTTCTTTCAACTGGCAAATTTCAAATTGGTGTTTCAATCAAAACAAAAACGTGTGAGTGCAAAATTCATAAAAAAGAAAAACAAGGGCGGGCTGAGCGAGTTGCACTTAGCTTGACAGACAAAATTGGAAAGAACATTTCTGCAAAGTAAAACAACTTTAAAGGCTTTAAAACATGAAACCTTCAAACTGAACTTACAACTCGATCCGAGTACAAATACTGCATCACATACACACACACGTACGGAGGACTGAAAATGCCAAAAAAAAAAAGGGAAAATAAAAACTGATATAAAAAAAAAATATCATTCAAAAATTAAACACAAAAATAAATATGAATGGAAATATAAAGAAAAACATATATAAAAAAAAAAAATTCTAAAAATAAGTATATACCGGTAAATAGAATGAAGTGCCAATAAATTGAAATGAGGGGGCGGTCCTAAGCACGTCTTGGGTTGGACTTTGCCATTTCAAACTGCCTCTGGAAGGTCCAGCGAGCAGGTCGGCGAACAAGGAAGTCTCAGCGCCCGCCTTGCATGGAGATCGCCATCAATGGACGCGACAATCTTGTCCACTGTTGCCACTTGAGTTGCTCAACAAGTTGACACAAGTTTCTGGAAACAACAAGTGCCATTCTTTCTTTCGTGTGCGAAGAATTCGCTCTTGCTGTAGAACAGGCAGTGTCCGACTTAGACTGACTGACTGACTGACTGACTGACTGGCAGGTCCGTCAACCAGTCGGCAAATAGTTGAACCCAAGACGCACTTGGGACCGCCCCCTCATTTCAATAACATTTCTTGCTGACAGCGTCTGCATCATGAAATAATACGAACAGAGCCCTTTTATTGATTGACATTTAATTCTATATATTTATTTCCACATTTATTTTTAAGACTTTTTTTTGTACTTATGTATTTAAGTATATACAGTATATTTAGTTCTTTTGATTACCATTTATATGTATTTAATTTTTTTATTCCATTTTTGATATCCGTTTTTATGTTCGCTTCTGGTTATTTTCTTATTTTGGCATTTTTGGTCCTCCATTCAGTAGACACTTGCGGTGTGTATGTGCGCGTGTGGTGCAGCAGGGGGCGCCAACTATTTCACTGACTGACATTCGTACCCAAGTGGTTGAAATGCAGAATGGAGCCGTGGGAATAAATAAATAAATTAAAATGACTTTTCTGAGCAAAACAACAGTTGGACGGTTTCATCCTGGTCTTTGTTTTTTTTTCACCTGGGCTGACTCTGTTCTTGTTGTAGGGTCCCCAGAGCAGAGGAGGCATTCACCATGTGGCACATGTTCATAATAATCATAATCATCATAATAATCATAATAATAATCCAAATGATAACAACGAGCTTCTAGCTTCAGCTGTGCTGGACGGGGACTTCATGCCGACGTCGTGATGAGTCAGCCCTCCTCACCAGCACTTGATCCTCACAGGTTTTAGGGTCGAGTCCAGGCTTCCCCAGTTCTGGTCCTCAAGCAGCAGAGTCCTGCAGCTTTTCGATGTCTCCGTCCTCCAACACACCTGGATCAGCAAGTTGTGCAGAAGCCTGATCATGGTCCGAATCTTTAGAATCAGGTGTGTTGGAGGACAGAAACGCTGCCGGACTCGGCCCCTCAAGGACCAGGATTGGGAAAGCCTGATCTACTCCATATGAACCAATCACTTTTCACATCCACAGGCTCCATTTTGTGATGATAAAACACAACCCGGAAGCTAACATGACAGAACGGGTCGCGTCCCCAACCTCCAACAGATCCTCATCCTTCTCTCCAACCCGACTTGCCACCGCACAAACGGAACCCGTTTCTTCGTCAGAAAAAGCCGCTGGCGATTTTGTCGACTGCTCGCGCAAAGCTTCTAGTCCAGAGACAGGAGCGACGACCTGGGTGTGCTCAGGCGAGCCAATAAGAAGGGCGGCGGCAGGTTTCAAATTTGTGCTCTACTAAAGTCAGGTGTGGACCGGGCCAGACCTAGAACTCGACCTTGCAAGCGGGGAAGGTTTCTTCCTGCATGGCCACGGTGCTGTTGCTCCCCAACACAGTGATCGACAGCTGTCTCTGCTGCTGGTGGGTGTCTTGGTACCACTCGTGCATGGCCACAGAATCGAACGTCGGGATGAGCGTCACCTGGGCAAACAGAAGGTCCTCGGGTCAACACGCGTCAGCGACCCGAGCGTCCCGTCCACTGACCTGCGCGTCCGGCCAGCCGCTCTTCCCCTCAAGCAGAGCGTCCAGGATGCTTCTCATGGCTGCCGCTTTCACGCGATCCTCACCGCTCACCACGTAGTAGGAAGCGCGAAGGCGTCGGAAGAAGTCGGCGTCAACGGTGGACGAGGCAGACCCGGACGGCAGGTAGGCCAGGTCCACGTGGACAGCAGAAGCCGCGCAAGTTTTGGATGCTGAGCAAAGACACGAACAGTTTCAAATGCGGAGCAAAAAACGGGTGCAAAGATCGGATGCTGTAGCTACAGATGGTGCTTGCCTACCTGACGCCGAAGGTTTGGCACTTCCACTTCGCGATCCACCCAGCGAAATCCGGGCGGACACTTTTGTGTCAAGGGCAGGGGCCAATTTAGGTGCCACAGCTCTGCCGGCCTTGGGCTTGACGTTCTGGACAGTTAGGCTTGCAGAAGTCCCCCTTTGCAAGGTTCCTGCGTTTTTTTTGGTCTTGCTGACAGAAGTTTTTGGGATCTTGCTCGAGACGTCAACGTCTGCCATGCAAGCTTCCGGTTGGGGAGCTAATGGAGGCAAGTCCTTGACCGGGGCTGATGGCGGGTCGGGTAACGACTGCTGAAGTGGAATGAGGGAGAAGGCCGCGCCGGGATATCCTGGACCGAGGGGACTACTGGACTCGTGGTCAGAAGCTATCGCCAAGGAAAGAAACTCCTCTGTGGCGGGTGGGACATTCGAGTCCGAGGCCCCCAGGAGCGAGTCGCTGACTGATGTGGGCGGTGTTTCCAGGCTCGTGCTGTCGCTCTGATCCTCGGAGGACGGATCAGAGATGGCACGCTGCTGCCGGTTCTCGGTTGGTTCAATCTTTTGGTGCTGGAACTCGCAAGGCGACACCAAGCACAGGTCCACATCATGACCCGCATCCTGAGGACAGTCTGACGTGCCGTCAACACCTTCTTCCCATCCAGGGACCCAGCGACCATTGGCCGGTGGGGCAAAATCCCGCTGCAGGCAGTGATGCGAGTCACTCAAATGTCCGTTGGAGCGGAATTCTGTTGCTGATTCCGTCGTCAGAGGCGGGATTTGCTCCGAAAGGGAATCCTCAACTTCACTGGAGCCAAGTAAGCTGACCTCGGTGGAAAGGGAAGCTGAAGTGTGGAAGGAGTCCGGAATGTCTCTAATAATACGAGTGGACTGCTTGTCCTGAAAGAGAAGGGAATCTCCCATAGTGGGAGTCCTGAGAGGGCCTTCCTGCTTGTTGAAGTCAAGACTGGCAAGTCTTTCGGCGTGAGGGTCTAATGAGAAGGCGCAACCTTTGGAGTCCGCACAAGCCAAGGTCTGTGGACTTACTTCCGTCAAGACTGGCTTCTTCCTGCCACTGTCAAAATGTGGACGTTCAGAGGCCTTTTTGATGCAGTTCCTGTTGTCAACTTCAGCTGTAAAATCCCGACTGTGCCACTCTGCATTAGCTTTGGTCACTTTGTGCAATGTGGCCGCATTTAAACTCCTGACTGGAGATTTTTTCACTTCAGAACTTGACGCTCCACCCACTTTCTTGACATCTTTCGGAACCGACGCCACCATTTTCTTGTCTTTTTTGGCCTCCGCTTTGTTTTCTTTCTTTGTTTTTGTACTGTCTTTCCTCAGACTTTCTTTCTCTTCTTTCTTCACAACAGCAGCAGGCAACATTTCATCTTTCTTTTTCACATCCTTCTTTGAAGCCAGTTTCTCCGAAGGCTTCAACTTGGATTCTTGCTCTTTTTCTTTGGACACAGCCTCAGCCGCTGCCTTTGGCTTCAGTTTCACCTCCTGTTTTTTCACAACCACTCGCCCACTTTTGTCCTTCTGGAAGGCACAGCTGACTCGCAGGTCTCTGGACTTGAGGCTTTCTCGACTCTCGGCAGGCTTTGGCAACTTCTCCATTTTGGACGTTTCCAGGTCCTTCGAACTGACCACAGGACCGCCGAGAAAATCCAAATGTTTGAGTCTTTCAAGTCCATCTAGGATTTTAGCCTGTGGTGTGCATCCTGGGAAAAGGACTCGGACGATCTTCTCCTGATTGCTGGAAGGATGCCAGACCAGCAAAGCACAAATGGAAGTGAGGCATGCTAATGGAAGATCGGTGCCCTTCAAGGCGGAAGTTAAGGGCAAAGTGTGCAACAATTCTTCCAATTCTTTACTGCCACTCACTGGATTCAAAGGGTACAACTCCAGACGGCCGACTCCCATCTTGTGGAACAAGACCAGCGGCTCAACCGAGGGCCCATTGGAACGACACAGAGGCTGTGCTTTGATAGAGAGCTTGTCTAAGTACTCCAAGACCAGCGCGCCCTGGTCGGTGCTGCGGAGCTCGCTGGCATCTCCCCGGGTGGCCTTCAGTCTTTCTGGAACATTGAGAAAAACCACTCCGATTTCTGGGGAGATGAGCTTTTTCATCCAGTCCTCGTGGGCCTGACCGTCAGCTAAGTCCCGGTCCAGCTCAGCTACTTTTCTCAGCAGCAGACTGTTCAGCCCGGGAAGATTGTCCACGCCGACGTGTGTTACAAGGACAGAGTCAATTCTGTCCAGGTGTCGGACTAGTTTCCAGAAGCAGGCGCGGGGGTCTGAGCCTCCATTTACTAGGATATTGAAGCCGTTCACAGCAAAGAAGGCAGAGTCCCCCCTACCGGCGGGGAAGATGTAGCAGCAGGGCCGAGAGAGTTTCAGGAAGCCCACGGTATTTGGTGGCTCCAGGAGTTCAAAGGGTGACTCTGGTTCCAGGGACTCGGAGAGGTACTCGGTGAACTCTTGCAGACCCTCCATCTGTGGGAGCAGCAGGGGAGGGTTGACCTGGATTTGGAGGAAGTCTTGCAGGCTGTGGTCCTTCAACAAGGGGTTCTTCCAAAGGCCCAAGTTCGGACAGCTGAGGGTAAGACTCGCCTTTGCTGTTGGGTCCGCTGAGCTCCACAAGAGACCAACCTAGAAACAAGGTGACCAAAAAAAAACAAAGTTTGTTTAACATGTGACACAATTGTGACCTTCACTTTCTTCCCTGCTGTGACGCTGCGGACTGGACCGAGCGAGCAAAAGTCAATTAAAGATAACAAGCAGACTATGAATGGCAGAGAGAAGAATGCGAGACCAAACGCAGCATGGCTAATGTGGTGGCGGTGGCAGCTGGCCTGAGCAGCTGACAGGAATCCACAAATGAGCATGAAGGCCTCACAAGACCGCAACGCTGCAAGCGGCCAACCTCTTCGTCAGCGCAGATCCGGATCAAGTCGCCAAGAGAGAAGAGGCCTTTCTGCAGCACCATGTCTCCGCTCTCCTCCACACACTGACCGGCCAAGACCAACAGTTTGTGTCGAGAAGGCTCACACAGCAGCCGCCGCACCTGCGCCGACAAACCGGAATCACAAACTCACTCTGACACACCGAGCACAAAAACTACAATTTTGTGGCCTCACCTCCGAACAGACCAGATCGTGAGCTGGATTCAACACCACTTGTGCATCCAAAATGTCTCCACGGTGCTGCAACGTCCGCTGACCTGTGAGCAGAAAAAACACCTTGAGAATCCATTAGCTGACCGCTAACACGCTAACAGTACCGCCATGTGGTAAAAAAATGTCCTCGTCTCGGTTGAGGTCAACATGAAAACCGCCAAAACACAAATGCATCATTGGGACATGTGACTTAAAGTGGCTCAGCTCAGTATGAACAAATTTTACATGTGACAAAAGAGTGGGTGGAGCCTCACACGACAGTCACTATTCTGATCCTGTCACGTTGGAGCTTCTCACCAGGAATGGCCTCGGACAGGAAGGCCGAGTGACGGGACACGAAGAGCTTCAGCTGCTGGTCCAGAACGTCCAGCTGCATTGGGACAGGCCAGCAGCGCACGCCTGGAGCACGCAAACGCACACGCATACACACACACAGAGGAAGAGGGACAATGACTCACTCATTCTATGTTGGGAAGTGAACCCAAAGCATGTGATATTATTTCCATGGTGAATTGTAACAACAAGTCTTGACTTGATTGGATTTTGATTGGCTGGTAGAAAAAAAAAGAGAAAGAAAACATGTTAAAAATTTGTCATATGGACCTCCTAGAGTTCAAGTTAATTTGGTGGGATCACGTGACCGTGGCACTGCACCGGAAGTTCTTTTCGTCTATGTGACGTCACTACTAAATCTGAGCTCACTTCACCGAGAAGAAGAGGGGAAAAAAAAAAAAACTCGTGCTTTTACTACTATACACATGTTGTAAAATATCTGGACATTAAGTGTTTATTTCCCCCAAACCGAAACAGTCTGTGTTGGTCAGGAAGAGGAAACTAAACGCCATCATGTAACCTTAAAAAGTGTGCCTTGATGGCTCAAACATTGGCGAAAAGTTCAAGCCTTTTTCCCAAACACGTCACGGTCACTCTGGACTTTGTACGCTTCTCGTCATCGTTTTATTGTGAAAGGGTGCGCCGACTTCCCGTTCTGGTGGTGTGGCGGCAAAACTTTGCAATAACTTACCCGACTCGATCTGCAGCAACAACCGCTCCATCTGGCCCCCAGCCCGCAGCGCCCCGACCACCCCGACCACCACCAGAAGGGAGTAATCCACCGCCGCGGAGGCCGAGGCAGGATCGCCGTCGCCGCCCCGTTCCGTCGCCATCATGGCATCAAGGCCGGTCCAGTGGGGACGTCACCAAGTTAGCGTTCAGGATACGCCCCTCCCTTCACGTCAAGGGCGGGGAGTTGGCGACCCAATCGGAAAGTGACCAATCGGTGAAGACGATTGAGAAACCGCGACAGAAGATGACCAATGAGAAGAGAGTGGTGAGTTCAGGCTTTTATGGATACTGCAAAAACAGTTACAAAGTCAATGAAACATATATATATATATGTTTTTTTATCACTATCAAATGTTTTCTGTCACAAAAACATTCATTTTTGATGACCTCGAAAATAGAAGTGGCGCTTGGTTTAAACAAGTCATGGTCGACTACTTCCTTCCCTTCTTCGTCGATAGCAAATCTTCCCCGCCCCCTCTCTTTCAGGAGCACGTGAACGCAGCACAACGACTCGGCCAACATGGCGGCGCCCACAAGCGTCCGAGATGGCAAATGTGCTTTCTTTGTGGACAAAAAGAAACGTTTTTGTAAAATGGTGGTCGCCAAAGGGCACAAGTTTTGTGGAGAACACGCCAACGTGGACACGAACGTCTTCGTGAGTTGTGTACATTTTCAATTGGCCCCAAATAGTCACAACGCAGTCGGCAAAGACAATAAACTTCCGCGTCCAGCTCAGCCACGTTAATGACGATTAGCCGCATACAAACTGCCTGGATGGATTTGAATTTTTCAACAAGACATGAATGCAAATGTCTCACCAGTACATGTTGAATTCCTTTGCTCAGCTCGTGGTGATGCTGATAAGTGATGGACATTCATTCTGTGAATGGAATGAAGGAAAGATGCACTGTGATGTTCATTACAAGCAAACTAAATACCATTTCCATATTTATTGTTATTTTCCATGACGATGAATGATGGGCCCTGGCTGTGACCACATTATGCTTTGGCTGTTTCAGGAAGGTGTCGGCAACAGGAGGATCGTTTGCCCCCTTGACCCCAAACAGTGAGCGACAGTAACTCTTTCTCGTTGACGCGTGTGGAGACGAAAGGGCTTGCGCATCGCTTTGCATTGTGGGTTGTGGCAGACATGTTGGAGGCGAGCGACAACGTAACCGATGGCTGCCTAAAAGAAAAACATGTTCAAATGCCAAAAAGCGGTGCGCTTTTACAAGGACAATGTCAACCACAAAAATAGCTGGCAAAAATACAAGTTTGGACGCGTGCAAAGGTCCAAATAAAGCAAGCGAGAGACACCCGCCCGGACCGACTTCCTCATTTGTGCGCACCTTGCCGTGTCCGTCCATCAAATTTCAATAGATTGCATACTCGTGCAGCTTTTAACATTGTCATCACTCATCTTTCCTTTCTGCACGCGCGTGTGTGTCATGACTAACAGCGAAACGATTCCCAACTTGACTTTTGAAGTTCAATTCAAGTCAATTTGTCACTGTTGACGTATTTTGTTGTTTTTCATGTGTGGTCAGCACGGTGAGCGAAGACAAACTGGATAAGCACTTGAAGAAATGTAACTCTCGTGACAAAGCAAAAGCGGTGAGTGAGTGTCGTGCTTTTCTTGTTGATGTGCCGTGCAGAAGGTGGACAGTCACGCTTGCTTCGCTTTGCGTCCCGTCAGGCCTATTTTGTGGAAAACGTCAACGCTGGCCCCGCCGACGAAAGCCAGCACTCGCTCCGACAGGTAACGCCCACTTTGACGTCATCCTCCGCTGAGTCTTGTCATGTTGCCATGGTAACACGCCCCCTCCGACAGGTGACTTTGTGCGAGAGAAGCGCCGCTCAGTTGCGACACCTGCTGGACAAACTGGACGCTGCGTCAAAAGGTGACGGCTCAACTTCCATCTTGCCCTCCTGACCCACTTCTTGGTGGGCTCACGCACCATTTTGTTTACATTTTTCAACTTCTCAAATACCAAAACAAGAATCACAAATATGGGCTGTTGGGGGTTGTTTTACATGAAGCTTAAAGGGATGCTTGACTCATTGAGCAATTTTCACCAGTAAAAAGTTCATATTTGAATGAATGTGGTAACTTGATTATTTTTCCACATAAAATTAATACCTTGAAAAAGTCCGTTTCTACTTTCTGTTGACTGATGATGACATCACCTGTGCTGAGGAAGTCGGTCATGACCAATCATGGCTCAGTTTTCTGACCAACCCCAGAAACCAGGTGAGCCATGATTGGTTGTTACCTGCTTCCTCAGCACAGGTGATGTCACCTGCAGTCGACAGAAAATGACTTTTTAAAGGTATTAATTGTACATGAAAAATAATCAAGTTACCACATTAATCATAGACAAAATATTCACTTTTTACTGCTGAAAATGGCTCAATGAGTCAAGTATCTCTTTCTGAAGAAAGGATTGTACACTCTTGAGACATTTACTAGTTGTAAAAAAAATAAATAAAAATAGAATAATAACAATATTCTTCATTGGTGTACTTAAAAGTATAACATATGAAAGCAAAGTGGAGGAATCCAAAACTGCTTTGGAAAATGCCGACCAAGGTGTACAGTGCAAGAGGAATATTTTTTCTTCCAAAAGTAGCAATGGATTGCTTGCCATGTATGTGAAAAGGGCGTCGTCGTGGTGTGCCACCTGCAGGTGGCGCCCGGTTGGCATCTCGTCAACCTTTGACGGCAGCAAACAAATGGGACGGATGCGTGTCATTTTTCACATGCGTTTGTCGAAGGTCTCGCGTGCGAGCCGGAGGAGCGCGTGCTGTCGCACGCCGTTTTCCAGGAAGAAGCCAAGAACCCGAAGAACGGCCGTTCGGCCCACAAACACCTGAAGCAGCAGGTGAGCCGCCCGCCGGCCCGCTCCGGACGCGGCGCCAAGCCGCCTGACCGCGTTTTCTTGGCAGTCGTCCATCTTGGGCCACCTGGAGGCGCTGGGGCTGCTGCGACGCGGCCGCTGCTTCGTGGAGTTCGGGGCGGGTCGAGGGAAGCTGTCGCACTGGATCCTCCGGGCCCTGGACGGCCGCGGGCCCGAGCGCCTGCAGATGCTGCTGGTGGAGCGCAGCAGCGCCCGATTCAAGGTCGGCACGCTAAATCGCTCCGGAAACGCCGGCCCAAGTGGCGGTGGCGCTCCCGCGCTTTCCAAGTCGAGCCTTTCTTCCTTTGTTCAGGTGGACGGCAAACATCGGGACGCCGGCGTGGACTTTGCCAGGCTGAAGATCGACATCCAGCACCTGGACTTGAGTAAGACGCCGACACGTCACGTCCGGTCAGGTCACGTGCCGGTACCACTCGCTCACGTGACGCCACGTTGGCCGTTTGCAGGTCAAGTGGCGCTGCTGGAACGTCGGCTGCCGCTGGTGGGAGTCGGCAAACATTTATGCGGCGCGGCCACAGGTGAGATGTTGCGCAATCCTCCCGCGTACGTCTCGGCGATGAGCTCACGTCCGCGTCTCGATGCAAAATGTGTTTTTTGCGTCTTCGCCGTTTGTTCGGCACGTCCTGCTTTCCTTTTCTTTTCTTTTTTGGAACTTGAGGCGCATATGATTTCATATTGTCGCGGTCGCCGTTTTTTTGCAAAAAAGTGACCCCAACACCAAACGGCGGCTGGATGCCACCACCACTCCCCAAAAAAGTCAACAGAAAACAAAGACAACGGCGCCTTGCAAATTTCCCTCGCTAGCTTGAAAAAGCCTTTGACATGCTAACGTTTAGCATAGTTGCATTTGAAAAGTCTTTAAGCAACGGCAAAGTCAACATAAATGGTGGCACAGCATGTAGATAGTATATTAAAAAAAAACAACTCACAGACACAGGCTCTTTATCCTGCAGAAAAAATGCAAAAATATGACAGCATCTTACATAAGCGAGGGACTTCATTGACTCCAATTCCTTGAAAAAGAGAAATGGAATGCTCCTGTTTGTCCAACAAGAAGCACTGATGCCACCTCCTGGCAGAAAAATAATCATCTTTGTTTGAACATAGTGGGTCACTTTTCTGTCCAAGATACAGGGTGTAGAATTTGGTGCCCTCTAGTGGTGAACTACTTCATTATATTCATTGTTACTATTCATTGCGACCTTCATTTGGAAAATGTTCATTTCAATAATGCATCCCATCGGTGTACATATTTTGATGTCATGGTAGGTTTGGCTGCGGCCAATCATATTTGGTAGGTCACGCTGTGCCTTGCGAGCGGCTGCCATGTTTTGCTGCCGCCATCTTTCTGCTCCGGATCCTCAAAGCACAAGTTGGCTAACGTGCTGATTGGTGCGAGGCTTGCCAAAGTGTGCTTCCAACTGCTTCCGCTGCATTCTATTAGTTCACCACTGGATGGCACCAAATTGTACACACTCTCTGTACGTAGAGTAGAGAAAGTTGAAACGTGTTCGTCCACAAGACGTTTGTAATCATCAGTCAACGCTGGGAAATCTGAATCGCAATTGAAAGAAATGAATGGACTAATGCATGCGGACGACCGGTGGGGGCCACATTTTGATGTGGAAGCTTCCTCTTCAGATTTGGCTCTTCGCTGCCTCCTGCGAGCAGCGGGCGGGGCCTCGGCCGGCGGCGGCGTGGCGGGCCTGTCGCTGGCGCTGTGCTGTCACCATCGCTGCGAGTGGCGCCACTACGTGGGTCGGCCCTTCTTCCGGGACGCGGGTCTGGGACCCGACGACTTCGCCGCCTTCTGCCGCATGTCCGGCTGGGCCACGTGCGGACGCAGAGCCCACGCGGCGCCACGCGGCCAGGAGATGGACGCGGACGCGGACGCGGCGGCGGGGTAAAACGCTTTCTCAGGTCTGACGTCGGTGACGACCACCACCAATCCATAACGTTTGCCGACTCGCCCCGCCGGCAGGTCGCTCCTGTCGCCGGACGAGCGCGAGCGGATCGGACGTCGCTGCAAACGGCTGCTGGACGCCGGCAGATTGGACTTCCTGCGCCGCGGAGGATTCTGCGCGGGTCTGGCGCGGTACGCCGACACTCGGGTGACCCTGGAGAACGTCCTGCTGACGGCCACGCCCCGCTCGCCCTCGCCGACTCCTTCCCGCCTTCCCTCGTCGTTGACGGTGACGTCCGCAGGTGTGAGCGCACGTTGCGACGATTTGACGCTCCCAAATGAGCCCAAATGAAAACACAAAAACTTTTTGCCCAGTCAACACAATCCATTTTATTTTCAAACACAATTTCACATTTTTCGCTACGTTAAGAATGTTCAATAAATGTTCCGAATTCCCTTTGAATTCTTCATCACTGGTGCTCACCAGTGATGGGACATTTTAAAACGGACCCGCGGGCTACTCGGGTTGTCCTTGGGGCCAGCGAGTATTCACTGGCACCTTTTTCTTTTTTTGAATATAAATGTAAATCCATTTGAAGGGCAATGCAAAGAGCTTATTAGTGATGTCAGCTTTCGAGTTAGCAGTAATTGAAAGCTTGACTTTTGAAAATCAGCAGGCAGGCGTGAAGGGTCAACGCGGTTAGCGGCCCGTGGCTACGCGGCGGACGACAGCACGTGTTCGTTGAGCGCATGGCGCGCTTTGTCGCGAGCCTCCCGGATGTACGTCAGCATGAACTCTCGTCCGAACATCTCGCGCTCGTCCTCGTCCTCGTCCTCGTCCGTCATGGCTGCCGTCTCCAGCGTCAGCGGGTTGTCGCGGAAGTTGACAAACCTGCGCACAAAAACACATCAGGCTTGACGAAAATTTCTAGTGATGATTTATTCTTTTTTTTTTTTTTTTATGCTTTTGTATCCTTTTGTTTTGCGGCATAAATAATGACCAGCGGGGGCAGGCCAGTGTTTTGTTTTTGTCCATTGTGGGGAGAAAATGTTCCTTTATTTCGACACAGGTCAAGATTTTGTTTGGCGGCCAATTTGCTTTCATTTCATGGTTGATGCTCGTGACAACATAACGCAGGCCGATATCAGAGAAATGTTGACGTTGGTTCAAACGAACGCCATCCACGGTGGCTTGGCACTTGACTGTTGACACAGGAAATAACGTCAACGCAGCAGAGAAATGAATGTCTAACGATAACAGCAACATGTCGATATCGCCATCTTAATGCCACAATATATCGTCGTCGTCGTCGTCGTCATGTCACGATATTAAAAGCAGCACTTTTGTTTTTTGCAATGTGTTGTCGGTGAGAAGATTGCAAAGATTTCTTTCTCACCTGAGGTTGTCCATGTCCTCCAAGACGGGGGGGATGTCGCTGAGCCGGTTTCCGCTGAGGACCAGCGTGTCCAGGCGGGACATCCGACCCACGTTGTCCGGAACCTTCTCCAGACGGTTCCTCTGCAGCCACAGCGCGCGCAGATTCGCCATCCTGAAAGCGGATCGGCCGCTCGCAGGAGTTGTGTAGTTCTGTGGCCGCAGTCGGCGCCACCTACCTGTGGATGTCTTCTGGTAGCGAGCGCAGGCGGTTGCCCGCCATGTCCAGCCACTCCAGCGCCGGCATGCGCAGCACGCAAGGCGGCACGGCCTCAAAGGCGTTCATGGACAAGTCCAGACGATCCAGACGCTGCAGCTGGCTCAACTGCACGGCACAAGTCACAGTGGACACACAACGAGTCGACTGAAGGACTTCAGGACGTCACCTGCGTTCGTTCGTTTGGAATTGCCAGCCCACTCCAAGTCGCACAGACCAATGATGACGAGGCAGAAAAGGACCCCGACTAAGCTCCACTGACGTCTCACCGAAAATAAGGTGAGTATTGTTGGATCCTGCTTTTTCCACATTTTAGATTGATGTGGAAAAGGATTTCCATCGATGGCCGACAGAACGTTGCGCTTTGCTTGAACCTTTTTTGGTCTGTGTGACAAGTTTCAACAAGTCGGTGAACTGAACGCGTCTTGTTGGAACGAACCTTTGGTGAAGGTTCCGACATGGCCCAAACAAACAAACAAGCAAAGAAGAAGTGAGCGGCAAAGCAGCATCTCGTTCTTTTGGATGTTTCCCTTCTCCGACACAGCTGAAATACGATCAGCTCATCACCATCCTGTCGATTGGAATCAGCTTGTGTTGGAAGAGGGAAACCTGCAGGAGGAGCGGGTTTGCCCACCCCTGCGCTCGTCATGCTAGCGGCAGGGCAACGGCGACCTTCCTGTTGGGATCCCGACTGCGAGTGTCCCCTCAACTTGCTCAATTGCTCCTGCCCAAAAGCAAACCACTTTGTGTTGTTTTGACACAAGCGCAACAGCTGATGCTGGTGACAACCTGGAACTTTGACTTTCTTTTTGGGAATGTGGTCTCACGAACGTACCCGCGACAAAGGCGACTCGTGCTAACTTGACGCCAATCTCACTTTGAATTTGTTGTCCCGCCCGCCGGCCGACCACCGGAAGCGACGCCTTTACCTTGTCGGGAAGCCGGTCCAGGTCCCGGTTGACGGCCAGTTCCAGACGTTCCAGACTCTCGCAGTCTCCCAGCTCCTCCGGGACAACGGCGACTCGGTTGTAGCTCAGCAAAAGTTCTCGCAGTCGCGTCAAGCCGCCTGCCGCGTCACGAGCAGACGACAATCGATGGAGTCGCTCGCTGAGTTTTTGGGGCCCGGACGGATCGCCTCACGCCGGCCACCCACCGATCTCCTTGGGGATCTCCGTCAGCCCGTTCCGCGACAAGTCCAGGACCAGCAGCTGGCGGAAGCGGGAGATGAAGCCGGGAATCTGCTGCAGTCCCGTCCGGTGGATGTGCCACTCCTGGACCTGACTCAACTGGACCAGGCAGCCCGGCAGCGCCTGGACAAGCGCCACGCAAAGGCAAGCTCAAAGGTTAGTCCAAAAACAAACAAACAAAAACTGCGAGTTGTGATTCAGCTGCTTTGCATACTGCAAGTGCAAAAGTCCAAACTCTGAAGTGTACTTGAGACAAAATCATTTGGACTGTCAATGATATGAGGAAAGAAGCCATCTTGATTATTTGCAAGGCAGTCACACTTTGATGCCATCTCAACCGCGTCTTACAAAAACCAACCCAAGTCAAGTCCAGATGGAAATTCTTGTTTCGCAGCTGACGGAAAATCTGGCAAGACTGCAAAATGCTGCTTTTTAGGCCCACAAGAGGCAACAGCAAAACAAGGCTTTGATGCAGCCTCTGGCCTGGAGAGGTTGCTTACAGCAATGGTAGTAATTACAAAAAAATGGTCAGCAGGTGGCAGCAGAGTTTAAGAGCTCAACCAGGGACTTGTTGCAAAAAACTCTTTTCCCTCATTGTTTTCAACACGTTTGTGAATAATGAGCAAACTTGGCTCCATTCGAATGCTAATTGCTGCAGAACAGAAATAGATACAAATATACTTTTTTGTCCTGGTGAAAGAAGAGACTTAATTTTTCTTTTGTGATATATACATCAATATTCTGTGGGCCTGGCAAAATCAAGTTCAACAGCCGGGGAGCAAAGGGGGTTGCTTCACTCAGAATGGCTGCTGGCAATGAAATGATGAAATGAGTTGATGACGACGCTTTCAACATGTCCGCCAGTCCACATCTCAACTGTGTCCATGACATCCTGTTGCGGATGTTGGGGGGGGGAAAAAGCAAGCGAACCAAGTGACATGTAGAAGTGGGGGAAAAAAAGAAAAAAAAAAAAAAGTACTCAAGTACAGAACGTGCAAAGAAAATCCTGCTTGAGTCCAGTGACAATTTAGTATTTGACTTGACGTGACGGCGAGTGGGCGGGCTCACCTTCCACTCCTCGTGCTCCAGGCACAGAAGCAGTCGGCCATCTTGCGTCTTGAGTTTGTCCCGGAGGCGAGCCAGCGTGTGGCGCTCTTCCCAAACGACGGCCGCGCCCAACCTGCAGCGCGCAACGCTCGTCAACATTCAGCCCAAATATGGCGATTGTGAAATTCTTGACAATTCCGAGTACGGCTTCAGGCCGAAACTCCCACCGCAAGTCCACGTCACAAAACGGGCCACTGTCCGCCAATTTGCACTCGGCGTGCCAATTATGGGCGGACTGCACCTTCCCAGGACTGGTCGCAGTGCCCGTGTAGAGACTGACGACCGTTCCCTTCTGTCACTGAATGTGGGCGTGCCAGTGCCAAAGTCAGGGCGTGGCTAAAGAGCTTAGCTTAGCTTAGTGTCAAAGAGCACCAAGCTAGCTGAGGCGGAGTCTCACCTGCTGCCGCCGCTGCTCACTTTCCTTCTCTGCGTCTCCCGGTGGTCCTGGATTTTCTGGATCTTGCGCTCCCACAAAGTTTTCATGGAGCTGACCGAGCCGCTCGCCAAAATGGCCGCCATATGACGTCACTGCATGGCACCGGCTGGGATCCTGCCGGCAGCCATCTTGCGCCATCACAAAATTGCAGTGGCACGAGCGTGCGCCGAGCTACTACTTGGCATAGCAGCATGTGGTTGTTGGAGTTGTCTTCAGGGTTTGGGGAATCCACATCCACAAAGTTCAAAACCTGCCACAGGTGCTTCAAGTACCCACCGGGCAGGTAAATGAGTTGACTTGAAGCACCAAACTCTTTCAGGGTTTTGGATTCCCCAACACCGTTAGCTTTAGCTTAGCTTAGCAGCATGTGTTGCTATACATTGTAATGCAGTAGTTAGCTTTAGCTTAGCTTAGCAGTGTGGTGAATGATGCTATTAGTTGATGTGATAGTTGTGATGAGTGTGTGCGATTTGCAAAATGCATTTGAAGTCAATGTTGTGCTTTGAAATGTTGCTCACCTCGTTTGCGCTCTTCAGCAGGACGCTCGGATAAATTTAGCTACTGACAAGGTCATTTGACCTCTCATAAAACAAAAACAACAAAAAAAAGAAAAAAGCTTGCAATAGTTGCAGTGGTCCAGCAGATGGCGCACATGTCAACATGAACACTGCTGCTCGTTTGTGCACATCAACTTTTATTCCCAATTCAAGCCAACATTATTCTCCACTATTTGAAGACAAGAACGAACGCCAGCTTGTCCCGAGACGAGACGAGACGAGTTGAGGCGGTAACAGACCAGAAGAAGAAACACGTCACATGATCCGTCCATCGATGGTCTGACGGCGCCGATCACTTGGGAGTGTCTACGGTTGAGGGCGACCTCTCCGTTCAGGCACTGCTTTGTTTCTGTGATGTCCCGGAGGCGATGAAGATGTCGATGATGATGATGTGGGGAGGCGGGGCTTCACTTGAGGTGCAGCAGCATGCTGGCGGGATTCTGCAGGAAGTCCCGCCACATGTTGGAGAAGCGGCACATGGTGGCGCCGTCGATGACGCGGTGGTCGGCCGACCAGCTGACGTTCATGATGTGAGCGCGGGTCACGTGACCCGACGCGTCGAAACGCGGCAGGACCTGCGCACAAAAGACGCAAGCGGGTTCACAATGGGAAATGGGACGCTGGCGCCGGACGCGCTCACCTGGATTTTCCCCAGCGCTCCGATGGCGACCTCTGGCGGGAGGATGACCGGCTTGGCGTACGTCCCGCCGATCTGAAACGGAAAACACGTGCGAGCGTCACCCAAAAAAAAATGGCGGCAGCGTTCTTCAAAGCCGCTTTTTGGCGTTTGCCAGCAAAGGAGTTTTCGTGAAAGGGGGACGGACCGATCCGATGTTGGACAAGCTGAAGGTTCCGCCGCTCAGGTCGGCCGTTCCCAGCTGGCCGGCGGCGCCGAGCTCCTGCAGCCGGTTGAGTTCCTGCGCCACTTCCAACACGCTGAGCAGCTGCACGTTCTTGACGGTGGGCACCAGCAGACCCATGCCCGTATCCATGGCGACGCCGATGTTATGGGATGCCTGAAGGCGCACGCCGCGCAACCAATCTCGTGAGGCCGCGTCGGACTGGCGGACGAGCGAGCGAGCGAGCGGGCCTCACCTTGTACGTGATGTTCTGACAGGACTCGTCCAATGAGGCGTTGAGGATGGGGAAGTGGGCGAGGCAGAGGGAGGCGGCCTGGGCCAACGAGAGCGCAGTATTAGTGGGCGCGCTCGTCAACAAATAATTGCGTTTCTGGGTCACGTGTCAACTTTCGGACCCTTTGCGCGACGCGCTGCATTGGACCGACTGCTGACCTTTGACCCCAGCGGGCCACAGACAAGCAGTTGTTGAGAAAGCTGACAAGTGCGTCCGGTGGATCAAACCTTAATGAAGAAGGGCATGTAGCTGAGTTTGACCCCGTGACCTTGGGCGTCGGCCTTCAGCTGGTCCCGGAGCGCCACCAGGTGGCTGAGGTCCACTTGCTCGCACAAGCCCAAGTGAGGAATGCCGAGCGCCGCCGTCATGCTCTTGGCCATGGCCTTCTGGAAGCCTGCAACGCCAAACCACGCTAAGCTAGGTCACGCGCGCCGGCGACATCAACGTTCACCTTTGAGCGGCTCGGTCACGTCTCTGCCGGCAAAGGCGCGGCGGGGCGCGGCGGGCGGCGGCGCGAGGGCCGGCGGCGAGGGCGCGGTGAGCGGAGGTGCCGGGGGCGGAGTTTGTATCTCCTGGAAGGGGCTCGGAGGCAAGATGGCTCCCGTCTGCTTGGCCAGGAAGTTGAGGATGTCTTCCTTCAAGATGCGGCCGTCTTTTCCCGAGCCCACCACCTCGCTCAGCTTGATCTGACGCAAAACAAGAACAGACAAACGGCAGACGCGTTCAAAACTTGACAAAGAAACGCAAGCCGACACTCATATTACTCCTCCCAAGAAACCTTTCTCAGCATACGACTTATACGGACGGATACTGAAGTGCCTCCAAGCTGTATCTGTCTCATCTGTACGGTTAATGTATAGTTAGTCTGCTGGTGAGGTGGGAGTAACAAGATGGCCGCCTTGCGACTTCAATGTCATGAATGGGTTATCGGCTATCCGGTCATATATACAGGTCAGTGGTCTGTCACTCACGTTTGTCACCATTTTCTGACCGATGTTGCGGAACAAACCGGAACATTTTTGGCAGGAATGCAAAGAGCAGATTGAAAGCAAATCAAGAGCAGAAAAGCCGGCCGGCAGGAGCGTTGACGCTTCATTTTGCCGGCAGCCAAATGAGACGCACCGTGGGCGGAGACGTGACGAGAGGTTAGCGACCGTCTTCCTCAGCCCCGCCCACTCCCTTCATCTGCCCAGTCTAGTTTGCAACAACGTTTGCAAGCGTCAGCAGCTTCCTGTTGCGCTCGTCTTGTTTTGGGACAAAAGCAAAAGGTCAACTTTTGTCGGCTGATTTGGTTTTGAGGCCGTCACGACCGCAAATCCAAATTCTGTTTTTGTTTGGACACTTCCAAATGTTTGCTTCCTCCAAATAGAAAACAAGTCATGCCAGTGAGAAAGTTGCAAAGAAGGTGCTGACGTTGTTCTCCATGGCGAGTCGTCGGACGGCGGGCGTGGCCTGCGTCTTGAGTCCTTTGATTTCCTGGTGGGTGTGTTCCTCTCGAGCCATGGCCGGCGTCTCCACCACGTCTTCTTCCTGGATCACGTCTGGACAAAAGAGCGCAACACGCGTGTCGCCGCCATCAGCGCGCGGGCACACACAAATGGGGTTGAAGTGCTTACGTTGTTGGAGTCGACACGAACGTGCTGACGATGGAATCGTCGCCGGCTTCTCAATAACGCCAAATGTGGAAAAGCAAAATTTGGGAGCGGCCACTTTTCAAGCCTGATTTGGAGCAAAGCATCTCGTGTTGCTCGGATGACTCGTGGACCGTCTTTGAGACGGTGAAGGCATCTGCCGAGGTCGCGTCTCAGCCGCATCCAATCACCATCCAAAATGTTGTCGGCGACAGAAAACGGTCCGGCCGCTCAATTTGGCGTTCCGTTGCCGTTTGTCGGATTTGCGCTGCAAACGACGGCGGCGATTTCAGCGTCCAAAACGTGTCCACGTCAAACTTGAGGCGCGGTCAACCGCTAACGCGCGCGCACGCACCTGAAGTGGACTCGGTGCGGATGTCCACCAAAGGTTTTCCCACCAGGGCCACCTGGTCGGCGTGGTAGTAAAGTTTGGTGATGACGCCGTCGTATCGGCTGGTGATGGTGACGGACGCCTTGTCGCTTTGCACCTCGCAGATGCTGTCGAACTGCGACACTTTGTCGCCCTCCTTCACGTACCTGCGCACGTGCACGCACCTTTCAGCAAACGCTGCCGCTGGGTGAACGTGCCGACGGAAGTCGCTGCGTTTGCAATCCTTTGCCCACTGAAGGGTTTTGAGTGGAAATTGCGCAATAGCGCCGACGGAACGAGCGATGTTTGAAGCTTACCACTCCTTCACCGTCACCTCCGTGATTCCCTCGCCGATGTCCGACAGTTTGAACTGCACCACGGCTCCGCCCCGCGCTGCAACGCATGCGTGCATGTGCACGCTTGCTCACATCATCATCATCATCATCATCATCATCATCATGAAGAAAACGTGCCCTACCTGCAGACGTGTGCAGCGCGCGGCGGCCCAACATCTGGAAGCTTCCGCTGCACGTCTGCAACTCGCCAAGGTCCAAGGTGGGGCGCCAGCAAAGGAGGGCGTGGCCGCCGCCGCTGCCGCGCGCTTCCTGGATGCGCAAACATCGCCGGCGGTACTGTTGCATCAGCTGCAAACAGGAAACACAACCAGTCACTTGCAAAACATGACAACTTGCTTGGGGTTTGCAGGCTTCAACAAAATTCATGTCAATAGGAAGGAAAGAAAAGAAAAATGCAGAGAAAACTCTTTTGATATGGAAAGTGAGGATAGCGCTACAGATATTTTTTTTGTACCTGTATTTATGGGGAAAAAAAACTGTAGTGTTTCATTTTTGAAATCAACAAACTGCTACAAAGAACACAATTCTGCATGTAAGAAACACATTTGAAAGTGGAAAAAAGAAATTTGTTTGAAGTTTACATTCGAGTAAAAAAAATAAATAAAATCAAAAGCGTCAATTGGAGTCCTGCTCAAGCAATTAACTGACAACTTCCCAAATATATTTGCTAAAGCACTGCCAAAATCCCCATTCACGATTTCTGCCCCCGGGAAAAATAAAGAAAAAAGTTCTAGACAATAAATGAAAAATCCAATTTGATCCAAATGTAAATTTCATGACAGCATCGAAGGCGAGCGGAAGATTCCCAAATGAAACCAAAACAAAACAATTGGACTGTCGAGGATCCAATCTGAGCATTTCTCCGATTTGTCATTCATGGCCCGAAAACGTGATCAAATGTCTGTTATTTTGCTGATCAGATGTATTTTTATTTTTTTTTACAGCTCTACAACAACGTGAATCCAATTTGCATGACATACTCCTAAATTGTGTTCAAGCAAACTCATCTTGTCTCTTGAATTAGCTTGACAAAGTCAAGTGTTTGCTATTCATTCATTGAGACTTGGAGATGGTTGCCATGGAAACATGAATGACACCAAGTCACATTGATTAGTTATCGGCACGTTCACCTTTCCGCAATGTCAGGTCGGGCTAGGCTAGCTTCTGAAGTTTAAGTTTCGGGACTCTTGCGCTGTTTTGGTGCTAGCCTACTAGCATTAGCATCATTCGAGCGAAACTGCCAGCTGCGCTATCCTGACGTCACAGCGTCACGCGCTCGTCGGAGATGCGTTTGCACATCTGAAACTGTTTTTTTCTTTGATGTTCTGAAGAGTTTTGTTGTTCTCACCAATCTTCGAAACACCGCGGAAGAGCCTCTTGCCATCGCCGCCATCTTGCTTGCACACGTCACAGATGCACGCCCTGCTAGCAGCCAATCAGCTTTAAGTGACGTCACTCGAGAGTGGCCATTCGATGACGTCTTGTTTTCATTGTTTCATTTTTTTTCCCCATGCAGAATTGTTGATTGATTTTTGTTATCAATACTGTGGATGTAAACAAGATGGAAACTTTGACGTTTGTTGCAATGTTGTGAATGTTAAAAGCAAAGTTTCAATTTAAAACAAAACAAAACGTCTACATAAACAAATATAAATAGTAAACATTCATTCATTCATGCGAATTTCTCCGAATTTTGTCACATTCCTTGGACAATTTCATCTGCGCACTTGGCAAGTATTCAAATGCTTTGGTGATTTATCACGAGTGCATTTTAAAAACGACCACAGCTGCATGCATCAAGTCAAAATGAGACGTAAAAAGAAAGACAGGTAAACACAATAAAATGATGAAATCCATCTTGAGCCATATATAAGCGATGCTTATCGCGCCTTTCTTTGTCGTTTGTTACTTTTGTTTTTATTCATGTATAACAAATCAAGATGGAGTTTGTCATGTGAATGTGTATAACGTTGAAAATAGTGTTTATATTTTATATTTGTCCGAATTCCTTAAAATGTTTATATCTGAAAGCAGGTTGGAAGGTGGGAGACATGAACGCCACATTTACTTTTTTTGTGGTCATTCAACATTTATTTGCCTGACAAAACAACACAATTACAAAATGAACTTGATTTAGTTCGGAATGGATTTTTTGGTTTTTATACCTAGGCAGTCCTTCTTCTTGCCAGTGGGTGGCGGCAGAGCCCCTGTCAAGGTTCGCCCACCGCCGAGAATTTCCAAGGAAGAAGCAGCAGCAGAAAGAGAAAGTGGCGAAAGCGCAGCTGCTGCAAGTTGTCACGCCTGAAAACAGACAAAATTTCAAGTCGGACGACATGGACGCGAACTCGAAGTCGCCGCCGGTAGTGGAGCTCGACGGCAGCGTCATGGAGGGAGTGAGTGACGACACGAAACGCCGCCAAGCGACCAGTGACGAGCAGCCGGCTGCTGTTGTTGTTGCTGGCCCCTTGCCGAGTTGTTCGCCTCGCCGTCTTGTCCTGTCTTCTTTGACGTCCGCTTACGCCTGCCGTTTGTTTCTCCCTTCTTTGCTGTCAGGGCGGCCAAATCCTGCGAGTGGCGGCGGCGCTCAGCTGCATCAGCGGATCGCCCGTCGCCGTCGACAAAGTCCGGGCAGGCAGAAGCACTCCGGGACTCAGGTTCAAAAAGGAAACTCATACTGTATATGGGTTCAAATATAGGCCAGTGGACGTAAATGTTCAACTCATAGAAATATGGCTGCATCTTTTAGCCATTGATACAAACATTTCAGAATTCATAAAATTGAGCTAAAGTGAAAAAAGGTGGCGGGGAGTGTATGGTAAAAAACGAGTCCGATATTTTTTTGTGTTGAGGTCATTTTTTGCCACTAGATGGCAGAATTGAATTTGTAAGACGTTGACAGCTCATTGCATTTTCTTTTCATATTCAGAGCTATCTCATCTTTAACATGAAGTCACTTGTGAAATTGGGCACATTTTTCAATTTGCAAAATCCAACCTGACCCCAGTCTTCATAAATAAATGTGATCTTGTTACATTTCTGCCTTGCAACTGAAATTGCTTTCCAAGTTAGGGGCAGTCAAAAAAAAAAGTGACCTTAATTTGAAAGGAGCTTGAAATGAAGTCCAAATGAAGGCACTTGTTTTGCCCCGCCCTCATGTTTGATTTTGCGTGTGCGCAGGCCTCAGCACCTGAGCGGCCTTCAGCTGGTTTGCGACATGTGCGACGGCGTCCTGCAGGGCGGCGCCATCGGATCCACGCAGGTCAGCCTGACGCCGGGAAGGATCGCAGGTGGGAATTACGTGGCGGACACGCGCACGGCGGGGTGAGTGTCGCTAACGCGTTAGCGTGCGTCTTACATGCGCGTACTCATTTGTGTTGCGCGTCAGGAGCGTGTGTCTCTTACTGCAGGTGGCGCTGCCGTGCGCCCTCTACGCCGACGCCGACACCAACTTGAGCCTGAGGGGAGGAACCAACGCGGAGATGGCGCCGCAAATCGACTACGCCCTCAAGGTAGCCATCTTGTTGGGCGTCGGTGCGCTGGACAGACGGACGCCCGATTTGTGGGCTGCACTTTCTAACGTCGTCGTTTTGCCTCGTCAGGTCTTCAAACCCGTCGTGGAAAAGTTTGGAGTCCATTTTGACTGCGACATCAAAATGAGGTGCGTGCACGTGCTTAGTTTGTTTGAGTTCTGGTTAGTTCATAAATACTTGTTTTGTTCTTTTAAGTGTATAACTTGTGCGCAATATTTAAAAAAAAAAAAAACAGCACGGGAGCGACGTCATCTTTTCTATTGGCTGCTGCTTGATGACGTCACTTCTGCGTCAAACACTTTCAAACGTGCGCATTCCGATTCAAATATCAAAAGAAATGGATTGAAAAATCACATTTCAAGCATTCAATAAATTGCCAAAGAATAAAAACAAGGACATTTTTGCGATAATTATAGTAGTATTTTCAGTTAGTTTTCATTATTTAACTCATTCACTGCCAGTCATTATAGAAAATTTTTACATTTCCAATACTCACGTGATATTACATTCAATAATTATATATAAACCGAATCTACCAAATAACAGAATAGACTCCCTACTTTTTGTCCCGTCCCGTTCTTTTATAATTGACAGCAGAAAAATGTAGGTTTGCCAAAATACAGCCATTTCTCCCATGGACTCTGAAACTGTGTTTATTTCCTATAAAATGGGGCAATGATGTCATCTACCGGTGGTTGGGCATCAGTAAAGTTGTTTCCAAGTTTGATATTTACAGTGGAGCATGCTCAGATTCGCCCCCATTTAGCACCGCTCTAAAAAATACAATTGACAAGTATACTTGTCAAAGGCAGTGAATGAGTTAAAAATCTTTTTTGTTTGGTTAATGGAAGAATTTATTTATTTTTTTTTTTAAATTTTCTAACCTTGTTTGAGACATCTGGCGAGCTCATCCAGATGTGACTTTTGTGCCTTTCAGAGGTTTTTACCCGAAGGGCGGCGGCGAGGTGCACGTGCGCGTGCGCGCGCTCCAAGAGTTGCGACCGCTCACCTTGCTGGAGCGAGGAAACATCATCAAGATCCACGGACGGGCGTACGTGGCCGGCGTTCTGCCCTTCAAGGTGGGACCGCCGCCGGCGTCGCCGCCGTTGCCGTTGAGGTGACGTGTCGCATGCGTGCGCGCAGATGGCCGAGGAGACGGCGGCGGCCGCCGTGCGCGCCATCCGACGGCAAATCAAGGATCTGCGCGTCAACATCGAAGCGGTGAAGGAGCAGAAGGCCTGCGGAAACGGGAACGGAATCATGTGAGTGGCAAAATGTCCGTCGCGCCGTCTGGCGTATGGCCAGGATCTCGATAAATTCACAAATGAAACGTGCCACAATATGGCACCATATGAAAAGCAGCACGTTAGCTAAAAAAAAAAAAAAATATCCATTTGTGCAGTTGTAGCACCCTCTGGTGGCTGTTTTTTTTAAGTTTCCCAAGGCATCTTTTGCCCTTGTAAGTTTGAAATGCAAGAAGATGACCTGCTTGTGAAGCGAGTCAATATGTGGAGGAACTCGATTATTGTTTGCAAGTAAATATGATTTCTTCTGAGAGATTAGTTGGATGCAATTTTGTCATTTCAAAAGCACAATATTTTGTTTTTGTTTAGTATGAGCTCATTTTTGGATGGCCAACCTCCCCACAATATTGTGACCTTCATATGGTGATCATGTTTGCATCACACACGGATTTTGCCTTTGAGGTTTTGCTTTAGAAAAATGGTCAAACAATTTGAAAAATGGCTCCAGAAGTTGCGTGCGCCGACGGTGGAAGTTGCCGCACGTGCTTGCTTTTGACGTCCGCCGTCTGTGCTTTGAGGCCTTTTCACACTGCGCTTGTTTTTCTTGGACACTTGCCCATATTTGGTTTGCACAGCGACCAATCAGGTTTTTCCTGCCGCTTGGAGCAAATCTTCCGTTTAGGAAGTCGACATCCTCCGCAAACGTGTCCCAAATAAACGTCAACTTTGTCTTCCTGGCAGGCCGACGTCAAGTTTTGCCAGACGTCTCGTTGCCGTTTTTCCCACAAGCGACTTGAACGACGAGCATCCGACATTCGTCAGAACGTGTCGGGCAACAGTTGGCTGTCGCATCAGCAAATGTCGTCAAAGCGTACGACAGGAAGGAAGCGGAAACGTCTTCTTCTGACCTCCGCTTTTGCTCGTTTGCAGAATCATCGGCGAATCGTCCACCGGCTGCCTGTTTGCCGGCTCGGCGCTCGGCAAGAAAGGTGAGGACGGCCTCCGCCGCCGGGGGACGCCGTTTGGCGTGACGTGCACGTGCGTGTTTCAGGCGTGTCGGCGCAGCAAATCGGGCAGGAAGCTGGCGAGATGCTGCTGGCGAACGTCGGCCACGGCGGCTGCGTGGACGAATTTCTTCAGGATCAGGTGAGTGGCGGGAAGCAGGTGAGACAAAGTTCCCGCTGACGAGCCGCCGTTGGCCTTCTCCCGCCCAGCTGATCGTCTTCATGGCGCTGGCCAAGGGGACGTCTCGCATCCGGACGGGCGCCGTCACCCTCCACGCGCGCACCGCCATCCACGTGGCCCAGCGGATGACTCGGGTGAGAGGTCAAAGGTCGAGCCGCCCGGCCGGCTCTTTTCTTGAGAAAATGATGATGAGGATTGTTGGCTCGAGGGGCGGAGCTGTTTGAGTGACATCACAAGCTTTTGTTTTGTTTTGTTTTTTCCAGGCAAAGTTCACAATCACAAAATGCCAAGATGAGCCGAATGTCACCTACATCATCGAATGTCAGGGGGCGGGGCTCCCCAACCCAAAGCTGAAGATAGGCCCCGCCCCCACCTGTCAAGCCGATCAATGAATGGTCAATAAATGAATGAATCACGTTTTTCAGTCTTGATTGCCGTTTGGCCAGCTGCTTGCCACAAACGCACCTGTCAATCATTCATCATGATTGATTTTGTCGTCTGTTTTTGTTCGACTCGGACAGCGTCAGCACGTCGGCTAATGCAAGTTTGTGAGCTTTCTTTTGTCGCACTTTTGCTGACGAGCTTCTCGACAGCCACAAAACTTGACGATCCAAAATGCGCTCGACGCAAGTCGCTTTTCTTTGCCGCTCGCCTGCTTTGGCGTCGGTCCAGACGTTGTTTCCGTGACGTCACAAGCGTCTGTCGGGCCGGCGCGTGCAGCCGACCGGCGGTTACCCGAGCCCCTCGGAAACTCACACCTGCGCGCAGAAACCCGAGAGCCGGCAAGGCCACGTGACACCCCTCGAGTCGCCCACTCGCTCGTCCGACCCGCATCAGGATGCAGCGGGACGGACGGCGGCCCGTCCGGCCTCAGGGACCCGCCAGACCTGCGGGACCTTCAGGACCCAACGCCAACTGCGTGTGGATCTCTCTGGTTGCGGGTGAGTGTGACGTCACATCACTGTCAATCAGAGCGGGCGTCGCTGTGATGATGTCAGCTTGTGACGTCACGATGGACAAGCCAATGTTGGCGGCGGCAAGTTGAGAAGAACGTTTGAAAAGCAAGCGCACGTTCGCGGCTCCAAAAGTCGCCTGGTGTGAGCAGCAGTCGAATCCGAATCCGAATCAGAAGCAAACACCGAAGGAAGGCGAGGCGCTTTCAAACAAATACTTTCTGAAAACTACCACGTGAGAAAAGCTAACATTTCCTGCTTCTTTTTTTTTTTTTTTTTTTTTGCTACTTCCGATTCCAAGTTGCTACCGTAAACGTCCTTTTTACTGAGACGCTCAACTCATTTCTGAATTGGATGCCAATGTACGAAAACAGAATGTTTTCATATTTAACTGCAGGGAGTAGTCCTCATCCGTTTTTTTTTTTGTTTTTTGTTTTGTTTGTTTTTCCTCGCTCCTTTTTTTTTTTTTTTTTTTTTTGCCGTGAAGGCAGCACAGTTGGCCTGGCGCGCTGATTGGCTGCAGTCGGCACGGAAGCGGCGGTCGCCATGGTAACGAGTCTTCCAGTTCCGAGGACTTGCTCAATCTGACTTTCGGACCGCCGCCGCCGTCGCTAATCCCGGCTAACGCGCTAACATGCTAACGCGCGATGATTTGCCGGCCAGCGTTTGACAAATGTGGACGATTTCGCTGGGAAAGCCGCTCAAGTTTCCCCGAGGGGCGCGCGTGCGCGTGCGCGTTTGCGTGCGCGTGGGCGGCGCGATGGGAAGTTGAGGACAAAAGTTGTCAACTTGTTGCCGGCTAGCAGCTAGCTTGGCTGTTAGCCCGCCAGCCAGTCGACAAGTTGGACTTTGATTTCGACGGAGCCACATGAGCCACCACAGCCGCGTCCCGGTTCTGTCCGCCTTGTTCGGCGCGACGGACGCCGAAGACGTCCAACCGCCCGGAGCCGCCGAGTTTATCAAAGGTAAACGGCAGCGAAAAGTTTCAAGAATACAAAGTTGCTAATCTCAACTTTGGACGTCAAATAGGAGCAGTCTGAGTCCTAAAAGTTAGATGATCAATTTGTTGAGGGTTAAACGTCATTTGAGGTCAATTTGATGTCACGTGGGCCAAACTCGTCAATTCATTTCAGGAAGTGAGCAAGTTTTCGCTCTTCCAAATGAAATTCCCCAAATCTTCACATGTATTTCTTGACGATGATGATGATGGTGTTGCAAATGGTAACCAAGTGAGCGTTTTGGGATGGATGGGCCCCCCCAAATGTAGGGGCGGGGTTCCCCAGTGTGAAAAGGGGGCATAATGTTGGAGAATGGGATGGGACGCCAGACCGGGTGAGGGAGTGGCCAAGGGTTCCCGCCCTCACCTGTGGCTCGTCAGCCAAAGCGCAAGATGGCGGATGCCGGAAATCTCCTTGAGAGGCGAGCCTGGATTGAGGCCGGCTCAGAGTCCCGCCTTCCGCACGGTCGCCATGGTAATCGCATGTTGGCCTTCAGCATCACTTCTGCTTGTTGGCAAATGTCCGGCGCGTGCGGAAGCAGACATTTTTTCATTTTTTTTTTGTGATGAAGTTGCCAATTTGCTGGTTTTGTGTAACCGCTGCCATCGTTTGTGTTTGTTTGTCATCAGAACGTTTGTACTTTGCCACCTTACGAAGCAAACCCAAAAGCACGGCCAACACGCACTACTTCTGCACCGACGACGAGTTTGTCTACGACAAGTAAGCGCCGCACCGCCGGACCGCCTTCTCGCTGACGTGCTGACGTGCGTGCGTGTGTGCAGTTTCTATGCAGATTTCGGTCCTCTCAACTTGTCCATGTTGTACCGATACTGCTGCAAGCTGAACAAGAAGTTGAAGGTGAGCCGCCGCCCTCCATCGGAATGCGGAATGTCGCGTCCGTCGCTCGCCACACGTGCGCGACTCACCGCCGCCGCGTGATCGCCGCCTGTGGTGTCTTGCAAAAGTCAGCGCACCCCTGCAGGCGCTTGACGCAGGCCTTCCAAGTAATTGCAAAGTGCTGGCAACAAAAGTGAGGGAAAGATTCCACTTGGACGGCTTTCACTTGGGGGTGGCCTCACTTTTGTTGCGGTGTTTTCGCAGCCTGCGGTCGGACGACGATTGACATGAAAGCAAAAACCATTTTGATGACGTCGTTTGGCTCGGTGCCAGCGCCGACGATTTTCATGACGTTCGCCAGCGTTGACGACTTTTTCTGCTTTCATTTTTTTTAGGACGATGATCCCAAAAGTTGACACCTGATGTTGTCTTTTTTTTTTTCCAACTGCATCTTTTGTTTTTGCAGTTGTTTTGTTTTGCAAACGGTCGTCACGGCAACACGCACAACACTCGAGTTGCCAAATGGAAGTGATGGTGAAAATGAGCACAAAAGCGTTTAGATTTTTTGAGCAAGTGTGAAATGTGACGAAAGACGCGCGATGAACTCGTTGGACTTGTTTTGCGCGCGTGTGCTTGTGAGGCGACTTTGCGGCACGCGACTGCAAGCCGATCGTCATCGTCATCACGATCGTCATCGCGCATGCCGATTCCGCTCAATCCATTGATCAGGATGCTGCTGATTGATTGGTTTCCATCAGAAAGAAACATTGACACTTGTTGTCCAAACTCCAAGCAAATCAATAATCGATCCATGTTCAAAATCAAAAGATAGTTTGTGACTTTTCGTCTGCTAAATCTTGTGTAGAATTTGTGCTTTTTTTTTGTGAAAATGTGGAAAAAAAATCATCCGTTTTTGGAGCGCAAACGCTGATGACAATTTTTTGCGTCGTCAGCAAAATCGGATGATTTTTTGTCATGTTTTTTTTGCCTTCATCAACTTGACGTGCTTTTGCGTGTGCGCAGTCGTTCACGCTGAGCCGTAAACGAATCGTGCACTACAGCAGCTTCGACCAGAGGAAACGCTCCAACGCCGCCGTGCTCATCGGCGCGTACGCGGTGAGAACACACGTGGCCGCGCTGAGTCGTGACCTTGACCGTGACCGTGACCTTGACCTTGACTGTGTGCGTGTCAGGTGATCTACTTGAAGAAAACTCCGGAAGAGGCTTACAGAGCTTTGGTGTCGGGATCCAACGCCGCCTACCTGCCCTTCAGGTACGCACAAAAAGTCAAAGCTGTCCGTCCGTCCATCTGTCCGTCTGTCCGTCCGTCTGTCCCTTCCTTCATCACGTGCACACTCTGCTTGTGTGACGGAAAAGGCCACACGCACGCACGCACGTGTGTGTGCGTGATCTAAATTGAGGTTTAAGCGGCTGATGGCTTTGGTTGGCCCCGCCCACCCGCTGCTGCCTTCACACACTGTGGGACAAATGGCTTTTGTGTGTGCGTGTGCGCAGGGACGCGTCGTTGGGGAAGTGCACCTTCAACCTGAGCGTCCTCGACTGCCTGCTGGGCATCCGCAAGGTTCGTCTCGTCTCGTTTGCGTCTTTTTGTCGAAACAAAACGACAGCAAAGTCGCTTTCCGGAAAACGTTTTCCGGAAAGCGTGCGTGCAAATGTTTGTTGCACTTTGAACAAGACAACTTTTCTTTTCGTTCCATCATATGAATACCAAGAAAAATCATTTTACTTGCTGTGAAGGAAACATGGCCGCCGCCATCTTTGTGACACGCCAACAAGTTTGTGGGACGTTTGCGAAATGTTGACACCAACATTATTTGAGTCAAGTAAAAATAACCCCAAAAAAGTCCAACTAAAATTCACAAAACAATTTGATGAATGAAATCAAACTAAAAAGAAAAATGAAAATGTTTACTCAACTAACTCAAAGTAGCACAATTAATGAAGACAAAAATGTCGCATGAGCCTTTCGAGAGGGTTTGAAATCGGATTTGAAGTGGATTGATTTTGATGTGAAGCGGAAAATTGGAAAGTGGGTCACACGCAAGTGATGTCATCGAGCAGCAGCCAATAGAAAAGCAATAAAAGCTTTTGAAATATTGCGCTCAAGTAATACACCATTTTTTTTTGTTTTTTTTTAAACTAAGCATTTATGAAAGAACTAAAACTAATAAAAACTGAGAACCTCCCTAACAAGGAACATTTAAAAAAACAAATAAAAGCAAACTGAATTATGATATAAATGAGTGAAAGTTGGCATCTGCAAATGAATCAAGTCGTTTGGACAAGAAAAAAAGACATTTTTTTCAAAAGTGCAATTAATAACCGACATTTTGATGCTTTCAGGCCCTCCAACACGGATTCTTCGACTTTGAGTGTTTCGACGTGGACGAGTACGAACATTACGAGGTAGCAAATTGGTGAAAGCAACCAAAGTGCGCCCCCTGCTGGCGGCTGTCATGTTTGCACTTCCTGTTTGTTCAGCGGGTGGAAAACGGCGATCTGAACTGGATCGTGCCGGGGAAACTTTTGGCCTTCAGCGGACCGCATCCCAAAAGCAAGATGGAGAACGGTGAGTCCGTCCGTCCGTCCGTCCGACCGACCGACCGACACGGTCGTCGGCCATCTTGTGACGCACGCCGAGGTCCCGCCCGCAGGTTACCCGCTGCACGCGCCCGAGTCCTACTTTGCGTACTTCCGCTGGCGCGGCGTGTCGGCGGTGGTCCGCCTGAACAAGACGACGTACGAGGCGTCGCGGTTCGCCGACGCCGGCTTCCGCCACTTGGACTTGTTCTTCCCGGACGGCAGCACGCCCGCCGACGACATCGCGCTGCGCTTCCTGGCACTGTGCCGCGCCACGGCCGGCGCCGTGGCCGTGCACTGCAAAGGTGAGCGACCGGAAGGCCGGCGGAAACCCGAACGCCCGCCCGCCCGCCGTTGACGCCGGCGACTGTCGCCCGCAGCCGGCCTGGGCAGGACGGGCACGCTGATCGGATGCTACCTGATGACTCGCTACCGCTTCAGCGCCGCCGAAGCCATCGCTTGGATCCGCATCTGCAGGCCCGGATCCGTCATCGGACCGCAGCAGAACTTCCTGCAACAGTCAGTCGCATGCACAAAACAAAGCAAACATGGCCGCCGCCGGCAAGTCCGCGTTCATGACTGGATTGCCAATCGGCAAGACTTTCCACAGGCGGCCATATTGCGGCCGTAGGAACGACATCGTTTCAACATTTTATTCGGAACATTTTGAAATATTTTCATTGGCTTCTGATGTTTACAACATTCAAACTTGTATATTTTTAGGAAAGTGTCATTCTGCCAAATCCATTATTGGGAACTGAGCAAGAAAAGGAAAGTAGCACATCGCAGACTTCTTATTTTTACTTGTTAAAAAATAGTGACCACACCATCACAAACTCCGCCTCCGGCCCGATGCGAAGTTCTGTCCAAAAAATATGTCGCATTTGCATATAGTTCACTTGACAGTCGTCTGCTTGCGAGTGGGAGTAACAAGATGGCCGCCCTGTGACTTCAGCGGCTTGCGTTGGCTTTCCACTCACATAATATTACATTAGCATTAGCATTCGCATGCTAATGCTAATGCTACATCGGGTGGCGGCCATCTTGGCCAATTGATTAGGTACGCCAGGGATTGGGATAGGCCGGCCCATTTTCAAACCAACGATTTGATTGGCTGCATTCCAAGATGGAGATTTCCAAATGCGAACGAGCGTCATCGTACGTCCGCCGCCGTCGTCGTCGGGCGGCCAAGCCAACGTTTGCGTTTGTGCGCAGGAAGCAGTCGTGGCTTTGGTTGCTAGGAGACCATTGGCGCTCCCAGGGGTCAAAGGTCGACGAGGACCACGCGAGCGACCTGGCGGCCGGCGCCGCGCGCCTCTCGTTGAGCGAGGACCACCCGCGGCAGGTACGTGCGCGCCGAGCACGCGCGCGCGCGCCGACACGTCAACGCGTTTGTGTGTCTGTCGCGTGTGCGCAGGACGCCGCCGGCGAGCGGTCGCCTCCCACCCAGGGAGATCAACTGCGAGCCCGGAAAGGTCGCCGGCCCCTCCGGCCCGCCGCCAGGTATGACCCCGCCCCCGGCCTGTCGCTCAAAGTCCCGTGACCTTTGACCCGCCCGCTTTGCCTCGCAGGGTGGAGCAACGTGGCGGCACGCCGGCGCGGCCAATCGGGTGAGTTCGCCACAAACCAGACAAAATGAGCAATGGCGGCATTTCCAACCACGCGTCTGTCGTCGTCGTCAGAACGTGGGCGGGCGCCGACGGCGGCTCCGCCCCCTCCCCGCTGAAGCCGTCCAAGTTGGCGTCGTCGTCGTCGGCCGCGGCCAAGAGGATCGGTCGCGGCGTCTCGTCATCGGCCGGCGGGTTGAGGTCAGTCGCTTGCCCTCCTTCCTTCCTTCCTTTCCTCCGATGGGCTCCCGCCGTCATGTGACTCCTCCCCTTCCGCCGCTTTGACATGTCCGCGCGCGGCAGCTCCCGATTGGCCGGCTCGCTCGGCGACGTGTGCGCCGCCGGCGCTTCCGCTAACTCGCTGACGTCGGGACGACGCCTGAGCCGCTCCGTTCCCGTGAGTCGGCTGGCTGGCCCCGCCCCCTTTGAGTGCCGATCGCTCGGCTTTGCTGGGACATCGATCAAACTTGAAAACCTTTTTTTTTTTTTTTCACTCGTGTGCTTGTCTTGCTTTTTATTTGTCGTGTGTCGTTTGACGTTGATTTTTTTTGAACATGTAACGACAAGCGCGTTCCAAACGAAACGTATTTGAATCCTGTCACACACGCACACACAAACACCTATTTTGATAGCTGCCGTGATGAGCAACCAATCAAGAGTCAGCAGCAGTCACATGACATGTCACATGTTGTTAGCTAGCAACAAGCTAACCAGGTTGACTGACTTTGTGGTTTTTTGTTTGCAGTCGCTTCAGTCTGACTTGGTCGACTTCTAGAAGGTCTGACGGGCCGTGAACGGACGGACGCTCGTCAACGGGCGGACGCTCGTCAACGGGACGGACGCTCGTCAACGGGACGGATGCTCGTCAACGGACGGACGCTCGTCAACGGGACGGACGCTCGTCAACGGGACGGACGCTCGTGAACGGACGGACGCTCGTCAACGGGCGGACGCTCGTCAACGGGACGGACGCTCGTCAACGGGACGGATGCTCGTCAACGGACGGACGCTCGTCAACGGGACGGACGCTCGTCAACGGGACGGACGCTCGTCAACGGACGGACGCTCGTCAACGGACGGACGCTCGTCAACGGACGGACGCTTGTGAAGCGGACGGATTCACGCACCAACATGATGGAGATGTTGCGAATGACCACTCCCACTTTCACCTTCAAAATGTTTCCAATGACGTCATCATGCAAATGCTCAACAGGCCCCAAACTTGACCTTTGACCTCTTGTGAGCATTAGCCCAAGAAGGAAAACAAGTTTTCAACGTGGATTTTAATATTTTTTTTCCCCCCCTTGCAATATCTTTGAAGAGGATTGGTCATCTGTGGATGAGCGACCAATCCCAGCATGGCTCCAATCTTCCATTTTGTTTAAGAGACAAGTTGACAAAAAAAAAAAAAATAAAAGACTGTCTGGCAACCAGTCCGGGACTGCCCAGAGCCAGCTGAGATAGGCTCCAGCACCCCCGTGTGAGGAAGAAGCGGTCAAGAAAACTTGCAGGGACCAAAATCGTCCGTCTTGCTCCCGTCTGTGTTGTCGTCGCCATCTTGAAGATGAAGATGATGATGATGATGAAGATGTGGACGTGCCATAAGGAAGCGCGGCGGCCGTTTTTTTTATTGATTAATTTTTTCCCGATTTTCGGGCCGAGAGCAGCGAGCGTTTGTTTTCTTTGAAAGAATTTATTTTCTTGCAAATAAATGATTTTTCCTGACTTGCTTTGTGTTCTGACGTCATGTGATGGGCAACATGACGTCACCAGCAGGAAGTCATTGAGGAGCCTGTTGTGACGTCATCCTGCTGGCACGATTGATTGGACAGACAAAAAATGATTTGTTACCGTGCCGGAAAGCAAATTGTCTCTCTCGCTCCCTTGATTTCAAATATAATCAAAATGTACATAAAGAGTACAATCAATCAATCAATCAATCAACAACAACAAAATGACATTTCCATTTGAAATGGAGGACAAAAAGCTCAAGCACAAGTCGTCTTTCAATCAATGACGTCAGTCTTGTTGCACTGAACAGCAAATTTGATTTGAATTCCTTTTTCTATTGAGCAATATTTGCTTTTGTTCTCAAGAAACGACATTTGTGTATATATTGTTCATGCAAAAGTCAGAACGGAAACGAAATGCGAACAAAAAAAGCCAAATCCGAAGGTCGTTCGCCATCTGCTGGGGGCAGGTGGTACTGCCCCCGCCCTTCGCACTCTTTTCAATGCGGACGACAACTTTTGACAAGCAACCGACGTGTCGTCGACTCCCCCATTTTCAACACGCCCGATGTGCTTCCGTGGTTCAAGGAGCCTGTTTTCGCCAAGAATGGACGAAGATAACATTTCAAACGTCAAATCCAAAAATAAATGACAAAAAACGTGAATTTAAGAAATGGTTCCACTGCTGCACTGTGCAAAAAACTGTTTTTACTCATTAGGGTTTGAAATTTGGACGGGACCAAATCTGACGAGGGAAATTTGGATCCAATCTTAAACGTAAGCAGCATTTTTTTCATATCAATTGTCATCTTTCAGATGGCTTTTGGTTTTATTTGGTTGAATGTTGCTTGTCTGAAGCCTCCAAACTAACTTTGGTTTGGGTCCACCCCCTCGTTAAGCCCCGCCTCCAAGTGCCGCAAAGCAACCGTGAGGACTTTTTGTCCTCCAAATCACGCGAAGACGGTGAAAGTTTGTTGTCGTACTCGTGGCGATCGCTGATGAGTCTTTGTTGTCGCGTTGAGTCAATCAAGCGCGGTGCAGTTCCTGTGGCGGCCAGCGGGGGGCGCCGCCGGCCGGAGGATGCGCGCGCTCTTTCTTGCGCGGACCCGCTGACGAGCCAGCACAAAAGCCGCGAACGAGCTCGGACCTCCGCTTCACTTTTCACCAGCAGCGAATGAGCGAATGAGCGAATGAGCGAATGAGCGAATGAGCGAATGAGCGAATGAGCGAATGAGCGAATGAGCGAATGAGCGTGATGACGACGAGGCTTCCTCTCGCCTGCTTTTTGCTCTCAGGTGAGCCTAAATTTTCGCATTCCGGTCTCCGTTCACGTTCTTCCACAATTCGGGTTCCGGATAGGTGAGCAAATTTGCTCGCACCCACACATATTAATTTAAAAAAAATAAATATATATATTTCCATGTGCGTGTAGTTATAGTGACAGTGAGGGAGGAAATGAGTGATTGTCCCTTGATGCAAAATGATTTTTGAGATGATGGCTGGCTTCATCCGCGACAAAAAAAACAAAAAAAAAAAAACAAACAACTCCTGCTGCTTTGACGTGTCCTTGAACCGATTTGAACATATTTTGTGATATTTTGCATGGGGCCTCCTTATACTTGACAGCAAACTTTCATGCTCTTTCCTATCATGTTTTTTTCTTTTTGTTTTTTTTAATGTTTTGAATGGGCTTGCATGGCCGAGACTGACGTCATCCGCCAGCAAGCAATCATTGGCAAATTACGTCTCATTTCAACAAAAACGACTGACGTTCATCTTTTCAAACGGACAAAATTGTCCCAAAACGTTCAAACAACAAAAACGACATTAGAACAAACCAACACATTTTTGTTTGTTTGTTTGTTTTTTTGTTTGTTTTTTGCGCTGAAACGTTTGAAGCGGGTTTGTTTGAAGTTTGACTTTCAGCAGCAGATCGCAGACGACGCATGATGATGACGTCACACTGCAACATTTGCAAGCAAAACATTTTCTTCCCTCCACATGGAAATGTGGAAAATGTTTATATTATTTCCAAATGTTTTTTTGAAGTGTTTATGCAGTTTAGCATCAAATGGAATTTTCAAAACGCATTTTGATTTCTTAACTGAAGTCGAGGCTTCATTTTTTGGAACGACGAAAGATGCAAATCAACGTCCAAATATGGCCGACTCTTTCTGCTTGCACGAGTGCAGTGTGAAAAGGGCGTCAGAGACATTTTGCTCGGGTTTGAATTGCGCCGTCCGACAAGCTCCCAGAAAGTCGGACGGCCCGGAGTGGGGGCGGAGCCAAGAAAAGGGGCGAATCCTGACGCTCTTCTCCCGTGTGCGTGCGTGCGTGCGTGGCGGCAGGTGCGCTGGCGGCGGCCGGCGTGCAGGTGAACATTTCGCCCGCCGGCGAGTCGCTGCTGAAGTTGGGCGAGCGCGCGCAGCTGTCGTGCGACGTGCGCGATTGCCCCGCGGCGCCCGTCATCGCCTGGACGCCGCTCGGCGACCGGCCGCTGGGCGCTGGCGTGCGCACGCGCGACCGCCTGTCGCTGCTCACCTTTGACCCCGTGGAGATGATGCACGAAGGCCCGCTGCTGTGCCAGGTCACCTGCGGGGGGCAGCGCAAGCACGCCAAAACCGACATCCGCGTTTACGGTCAGTACGCAAACGACGCCGGCTGGCCACCGATTGGCTCCTCCCTTCCAAAATCTGTGGGCTCGGACGTCGACCCGTACATACGACCGGACGGATGGCAGCCTGGCGTCTCGCCTGCGGGCCATCCGGTCCTGTATACGGATCGGCGGCGCCCGTCGGTGACGCCGCGTCTTTCGTCATCGTTCAGCTTTCCCGCGGGACCCCGAGATCGGAGGTCACGACCCCGTGGGCGAAGGCGAGGAGGCCACGTGGACGTGCCGGGTGCGCGACCTTTACCCCGCCGAGATGCTGACTCTGGATTGGCTGAGAGGAGGTCAGGTGGTGCGCAGCGTGGCGGGAGAGGCCGGGGCCGCCTCCGTCCAATCGGCTTACACCTTCACGCCCGGGAGGGCGGAGTCCGGAGACAATCTCACCTGCAGGGCCACCCTGGACCTGCGCCAGCTCGACCCCTCGGAACGCCGCCGGCAGACGGTCGCGCGCCTCGACGTCGCCTGTAAGTGATGATGATGATGATGATGAGGATGAAGGTGATGTTTGATGACGACGATGTCGTTTTGGGTTTTTTCCGTCCGCCAGTCGCCCCCGCCGTGACGTCGCTGTCGGAGCCGGTATCGGCGGCGCCGGGATCGTCGCTGGTCCTGCGGTGCTCGGCGTCGGGCAACCCGGCGCCGCTGCTCACCTGGACCTTCACGCCGGAGGGCGGCGGGCCGCCGCAGGTCAAAGGTCAGGGCGAGGAGCTGACGCTGGCGGCGCAGGCGGGCGACTTCCGCTGCGAGGCTCGCAACCGCCGGGGAACGCACAGCAAGGTCGTCCGCGTGCGACTCCACGGTGAGACGCGCGCAGCCGCAGGTCAGAGGTCACCCAAAGGACTTTCTGACGGTTGCGCAACCAAAATGTCTTTTTTCAATTTTTGTGTTGCTGAAAATATTTTGGAACGAAAGCGTCCAATTTTTGTCACGTCGGGCGTGGTGACGATGTCGTTTGTTTGTTTGTTTGTTTGTTTGTTTGTTTGTTTTGGCGGCGTCAGCGGCGCCCGTCAACACGTCGCTGCAGGTGAGTCCCAGTCAGCAGGTGGCGGAAGGCCAACGCGTCACCTTCACCTGCCGCGCCGCCGGAGACCCGCCCCCAAAGCTGCTGCTGAGTCGACAAGGGGCGGAGCTGTGTCGGTCCGACTCCGCCCCCCGGCTGACCTTCAGCCTGTCGGTGAGGCCGGAGGATTCGGCCCGCTACCGTTGCGACGCCACCAACGCCTTCGGAACGCAACACGTCACGCGAAAGCTGACGGTGGCGGGTGAGAGCGCTAACGTGCTAACGCGCTAACGCCTCTTTCCACTTTCCCTTTTCACCGCCATGTACAGATGAGACGTATGCAGCACTTTGTTGGCAGGATACTCACAATTTTTTCATCATGGGAGGAGCAATATGGCCGCCTCGCAGCCTCAAAAGTCTCGGCCTATCGGCGGTCCCGTCATGTTTATAGATCAGCGATTTCTCCCGCCATCACAACGCTAACTTTTTTTGTTTTTTTTGTTTTTGCCGTAGCCCCTCCCACGGCGACGAGCGTGACGCTGTTGCCGTCGGCGACGGTGCGGGCGGGCCACAACGTGACGGTGACGTGCCAGAGCGACGGCTTCCCGCCGCCGGACTTCGTCCTGGAGAAAGCGTCGGACGGGACGCGGCGCCGCGCGTCCGACGGCGTCTTCCGACTGCTGGACGTGAGCGCGCGTCATTCCGGCGTTTACCGCGTCAACGCCAGCAACGTGGCGGGCTTCCACGTCCGACACTTCCTCTTGAGCGTCACGGGTGCCGCTTCCGCAAAGCGCAAATTGCCGTTTGGGCCGGCGCAAGTTGAGCAACGTTTGGTTTCGTTTGTTTTGCAGAGTCGGACGGCGAGACGCTTCCCGTCCTCGGCGCCGTCCTGCTCCCGGCCGCCGTCGGCGCCGGCGGCTTGGCCGTCGCCGTCCTCGTGGCCGACTACTTGCGAAGGTCCCGAAAGAAAGGATCGTACCGGCTGGCGCCGCCGTCCGATCGTCGCCCGCTCAGCGACGCCGCAACCGCGTGAGCGTCGCCGGATCCTCGCCGGATCCTCGCCGGATCCCGCCCGGGGACGTGAGGCCGATTCCATCCGTATCGCGATTGCAATTCGATTTCTTTCAGTTGTGTACGATTTCGCTTTGATACGATTCATTTCAATATTCCAAACATATCGTCGTTAATCATAAAACATGACAAATTTTGATGGTATGTCTTCTATATTTTCATATCTGGAATCAATGATTTCAATCGACTGCTGGCTGATATGACAAATGAAAAATGGATCAGACTTTCAGTATCGTTATTGACGCTTATAATTGTTATTGTTTTCGATCTAAAATGAAGATCGGGAAAAGAAAATGCGGATGATTGAATTTGAAATGTCAATATCGAACCTTGAAAACGAAATGAAAAGGAAGCAAGTGCAAAACGTTATGTTGGGATTCGATTGCTACTGATCAAAACATTTGTTGTGACTCTGCTTGACAAACGCCATCCGGTCCAATCGGTTTTGCTTTTGTTTTTTTGTCCCCCCCAACTGCCGAGTCCGATTCTGACAAAATGGAAACAAACGAATTGTCACCAATTGTTTGTGTTTATTTTGTAATAAAGACAAAAAGTGGCCGTCCAACTTGAAGCTGGCGTTTCTCCGGCAACCGTCTGGAAGCTCCTCCCCCGTTGGCCGGCGGAGCGCCAACCAATTGGTGCTTTGGCGCCAGCGTCACCGTGGCAACGCGAGTCTTCAGCTTGAGATTCACGTGGCGAAGACGAGCGTGAAAGCAGCTCCCGTTTTTTTTGGGTTTGTTTTTGTTCCCGCGGACGACCTGCGACCTTCGCGTGCGCCGCTAAACAATGATTGTGCTTCACGTCAGCGTTTTCGAACGCTGGCGTTTCCTGCCCGCCGGAACAAACGACGGAGTCAAAGTCGCCAACGTCAGCGCGGCCTTCGACACTTTGTCACGTTCGACACTTTGTCACGCGCGTTCGCCGTCTCGGCCGCTTCGACGTCAGCGTCGACGTCTCAACTGGCGCTTGAGCGGACGCGATCGTCGCTCGCTGGCCCCGAGACGCCGTTTGGATGAAAATCACCTCTGCCAAGTTTGGATCCGTGTCAGGCGGCGGGCGGCCATGTTGTTCGCCTGGAAGTGACATCACGCTTGCTCAGCAAACAACCAATCAGGACAACCGTGACGTCATCTTGAGTGAGTGGACAGCCAGTGACAAAATGGCCGCCCACGGATCCAAACTTGTGTTTGTCTGTCCAACAAAAAGAGCCAAACGGCACCAGAATGTGTAGAAACGATTGGACTCATGGACACGCCCCCACGTGCCCTCACAAGATGATTTGGTTTTTGTTGCCGTTGTTGCGTTGCCGTCGACCGACGACGTTCGATGAGTCAGCGGTGCGGAGGTGGGCGGAGTCAAGTGAGTTGGCGGGATCTTCTTGTGTTCACTTGACAGCGGGAAGACCAGATCGTGTGATTGATTTCTTTATTGCCGTGTTACTTTTTTTTCGATTTTTTATTTAGCCAGGATAGTCCCGTCGAGATGAAAAAGCTCTTTTTCCAGGTGTTGCCAGGTTGCCATGGAAACCCGACTTGAATCTTCGACGGAAACGCGCCCACGTGTCAATCATTCGTATCCGCCTACCTGTGGAATAGGCGTCACATGCGCGCGCACGCCGCTAAAGGTGTCCCGCAGCGCCCTCTGCTGTTGACAACAAGCAATCGGCTGGCCGGAAGTGTCTTCCTCGTGCTTTTGTTGTGAAATGCAGGCGAGCGGAAGCGTCGCTCGCTCGACGTGGCCAGCTGTGCGAGCATCTCGTGTTTTGGTGCGCGCGCGCGAGTGAGCGAGTGAGTGAGTGAGTGCGCACGCGCGCGAGACATCATTATGTTGCCTTTATCCATCAAGGACGACGAGTACAAACCTGCCAAGTTCAGTTTGCTGCTCAAGCTGTCAGGATGGATCCGGTAAGCGAGCAAACGGCCGCCGGTGCTAAGCATGCTAAAGCTAACACGACGACGAGGAAGCGAAGGCGAAAAGCGAAAAGAAAAACAAACAAAGCAAACAAAGCAAAAAGTCGCTGCTTTGCACGAGGAGCGGAAACATTTTGTTGTGTGTGTTTTGTTTTAGGTCCATTTTGGCGGACAAAACGTCGAGAAATTTGTTTTTCTTTTTGTGCTTGAACCTTTCCTTCGCCTTCGTGGAGCTCAGCTACGGCATCTGGAGCAACAGGTAAGCGGCAGATGTGGCGAGGGGGAGGGGCCACATGCTTGCGTCACATGTGCTCGCGCGTGTGCCACGTCTGTGTTTGCTGGCGCCTGCCGGCTCCATAACAGGAAGTGACGCACGAGCAGGAAGTGGCCGACGTCCACAAACTGTCTTGCGCTTTCTTTTTGCACACTTCAAACCAGGTTGGGAAAAAAATAAACCACCAAGTTGTGCTCATTTTTGGGTCAACTCATTTATATGCGTTTTCAAGTCGATCGATAGAAATTCCTCGAAATTTAAATTTCGGAATATTTCTGTTCATATCTGTATTTATGCTTATTCGCACAGAAAACGATATCGTTCGTTTGACTCATTGATTGCATTTAAAGTATTTGAAGTTGCTGATCCAAAAGCTTTCCCAGATAATCGATATCTTTGTGTGACACAAACAAAATGCAAAAAGGGATTTGATGAATTTGCTCTCACGAAAAGGTGGCCCAGTTTCCATCCCTGCGGAACTCCGAATGCAACGTTTTGCATTCCGGAATTAGCGTTTTCGATGCTGAATGTTGATTTGCCGATTTTTGTCGAATTTGTTCTTTTTTTTTTCCTGTTTGGCTCGCTCGATTGACGTTTGGATGTTTTTGTGCGCTCGCTCGCTCGTTGGTTCAGCCTGGGTCTGATCTCGGACTCGTTCCACATGTTCTTCGACTGCACGGCGCTGCTGGCGGGTCTGGCGGCCTCCGTCGTCTCCAGGTGGCGCTCTAACGACAGCTTCTCTTACGGGTGAGGCGGGGCCGATGACATCACAGACGGCCGGGTGGGGGCGGGCTCATTAACGGCGCGCGTGTGCCGTGCCAGGTACGTCCGAGCGGAGGTGATCGGCGGCTTCGTCAACGGCCTCTTCCTCATCTTCACCGCGTTCTTCATCTTCTCCGAAGCCGTCGAGGTAAAACGTGCGTGCGTGCGTGTCAAATGGGAACAGGTATCAGGTGTGCGCGTGTGCGTGTGTGCGCAGCGGGCCCTGGAGCCGCCCGACGTTCATCACGAGCGTCTTCTGCCCGTGTCGGTGGCCGGCCTGCTCGTCAACCTGGTGGGAATTTTTGTCTTCCAGCACGGAGGACACGCCCACTCGCACGGAGAACAAGGTAACAAAATAGCCAAATAGTGACACGGAATGTTTGGTGTGACGTTTTCATCTCAAGTTGACGGCCAAGAGTTCAATTAGGATTATTATGATTATTTTTGAGGCTCATTACAACCAATGAAAAAGAACTTGTTTGTTTTTCCACAGGGAAAAGTGAAAATGTTTTTTCTTCAACAAGCACTTCAAGACATGCGGCATGTTTTTCATCCCTCGTCCGTTGTCTCCGCCCACTTCAGGTCACGGACACAGCCATTCGCTGTTTAATGGCACCGCCGGCCACGCCCACCACGGCCACGCCCATGATGGAGGCCACACCCACCACGGGCACGAAGGCCACACCCACCACGGCGGACACAGTCACCAAGATCTCGAAGGTGAGGTCACATGACGTGTCGTGACGATGACGTAACATGACGATGACGTAACGTGACGATGACATCACACGTGACGCGACGCGATCGACGTTGATGACGTGTTGTTGTGGACAGACGATCGGCGTCCGGGTTCCAGTAAGCAGATCCTTCAAGGTGAGCTGAGCGGAAGTCGATGCGGTTGCCACGGCGACGCCATTCCGCGGCTGACGTGGCGATTGTGCGCTCAGGCGTGCTGCTGCACATCATGGCGGACACGTTGGGCAGCGTTGGCGTGATCGTTTCGGCCGTCCTGATGCAGAACTACCAGCTGATGATCGCCGATCCCGTCTGCTCCATGCTCATCGCCGTCCTCATCGGAGTCAGGTGAGGACGCGGGATCAGGTTGCCGACGTCGTCCGACAAAAGTCAATTGGAAGCGATCGAGTCAAATGGTGGCGTGGAAAAGGAGGCGGAGCCCAAATGAAGGGCAAAGGCGACGTTTTGGGTGCACGTCAAGCGCTCGGCGGCCATTTTGACGTGTTTTTTTGCCCGTTTTTGTTCCCGGTCAGCGTGGTCCCGTTGCTGCGAGAGTCCATCGGCATCCTGATGCAGAGAACGCCGCCGGCCCTGGAAGCTCACCTGCCCGAGTGCTACCAGCGGGTACGTCGTCGTCGTGGTGGTCGTCGTCATCGTCGCCTTCGCCTTGGTTTACGCTAGCGCCCCCCGCAGGTGCAGCAGCTGGAGGGCGTGTACAACGTGCAGCAGCCGCACTTCTGGACGCTGTGCAGCGACGTGCACGTGGGGACCCTCAAAGTGACGGTGGCCCCCGACGCCGACGCGCGATGGATCCTCAGCCAGACGCACAACATCTTCACGCAGGTGCGCTCGGGCGGATGTCCGGGACGGGCGGGCCATCCGACCTCAAACGCCCGCATTTGATTTGCAGCAGGCAAAAGTTCACATTTTCCCCACAATCCATTTCAGAACTTGATTATTCGTCATGTACGACTCGGACCTTTCAAAAGTCATTTTTCCACGAGCTGTCCACTGATGATGACATCACCTGTGCTGGGGAAGTCGCGAACGACCAATCGTGGCTCAGTTTGCTCACCAAAGCCAGAAAACCAGGATTGGTCATTAGTGACTTCCTCAGCACAGGTGATGTCATCATCAGTCGACAGCAAGAGGGACAAAAATTTTTTTTTTTTAAGGTATTAATTCCCATATGCAATACAAGGATCATCTCACAATATGATGATCGCTCAGGTCATAAATTCAGTCCACCATCATCTATCATAAAACTAATCATCAAAGAATAATAATAAATAAATGATCCATAAATCCAAACATTATAAAGGTTGTTTGTCTGCAATTGGCTGGCAACCAGTTGAGGGCGTCGCCGCCTACTGCCCAGAGCCAGATGGGATAGGCTCCAGCAACCCCCCCACGACCGAGTGCTCAAGAAAATGGATGGCTCATAACAAAATGAGAGCTGATGAGTCTGAAGACTTGCGTCCATTTCTTCTGAGCTGCGCCCCCTAGTGGCCCGCCAAGTCATTTCTCCATACGTGGTCACCAATGCAGCTGTTGCAGCAGCTGCATCTGAACTGCAAATATCCTCAAACTCGCATGGGCAGATGGAGACGACGAATCGTGATTTATCGCCGTATGGAAATGCGCTCACACTCCTGCTATGAATTCTATCCAAAAAGAATGAAGTTATCAAATTCGTTTGGGATCAAATGTCGACTTTTGGCTGCTGAAATTGAAGGCAAACGCTGACACTGGCCAAAATGTGATTTTGTGGCCGCTATCGTGTCCTTCGTGAACGCTCGACACCTTCAAATAAGCATCGTGTGGTGCCGATAGCCGACTGTAACTTTTGCTTGCAGTCAAGAAGCAGATTGAAGTCACCTTTCGTTTTCGGCCATTTTCTTTTTTTTGTTTTGTTTGGTTTTCGTCGTGTGCAAATCGTCATCAGTCGCAAAAAGAGATCGATGTCGTTGTGGCGCCCCCTGCTGTTAACTTTTGTGATGTGCGCAGGTCGGCGTTCGGCAACTCTACGTGCAAATCGACATGGCCGCCATGTAGAGGCTCCTCCCCCTCCGGACTCTGGGACCAATCGCAGTCCGCGGCGGCGACCTCTCGTCTCGGGGGTCACGGCGGGACCTTTTTGGGGGGGAGGGGCCCACTGTGACCAACCCCGCCCACCAAACAGCCCGCCCCCCCCTCAGAGCAGGGATTTGTGGGAAAGTGCCTTTGTGATTCATCATGGCCCCGCCCACTGACAAAGCGCTGCCAGTTGATTGCTTGTGCGTGTGTGCGCGTGTGCGCGTGCCAAACCATGTGACCAGTCTCGCCTCGACAGTAATAAACAAAAAATGACTTGAGGTCAACGTTTGATTGATGACATCGTTGCGTTGTAGGATGACGGAAACAGGAAGTCACTGTCACTTCCTGTTTGATGTCTATACACTACAATTCCCATGATGCATGTGAGCAACAACCTTGAAAGAGCGGCACGAGATGAGAGGATGAGGTCATCATCATCATCATCATCATCATCATCATGGCAGGTGAGAACCTTTTGATTGTTGAACAAGTTTTCGTTTGCGAACGTCAACAAAAATCTTTTGGAGCAGAAAGACCAAAATCACTGAAGAGATGTTGGAGGCCCGAAAACGAGAAATTTGAACATTTCACAAACTAACATTTCATGAAATATGACATTCGTTCATATTAATACCCATTAAAAAAAACAAAAAAAAAACAGCATGACCTCCAAATTTGATGAGATGCGTTTGACGGGGAAAAGATGCGAGCTTTCAAAACTTTTGGGGTCAAAGGTGACTTTTCTGGCCGTGCCTGCAACGCACAACACATGTCAAAATGGAGGCCGATTTTGTTGGCGCAGTTTTTCTGCGAGGAGCTCAAACAGATGCCAACATGCAAAAAAAAAATATATATATATGGAGGCTCGCTAAAAGTAAAAAAACAAAAAAAACAAAAACGTTGATGCACAAAATTGTCCCGTTGCGTGTTTGAGGGCGAAAGACGATTTTGAAGGTTCGCTGATGACAAAACTTTTGTTTCCATTCCAATTTTCACAAACGACACTGATGCCTGATCAATGTTTTTATGGATGGATCACAACCAATCAATCAATTAATCAATCAATGGCGTGTGCAAGCCTGAAGATTGGGAAGCGTCAATCCCACGTGGGCACGTTCGGATCCGTCAAGATGTCGGATGAGCGTCAGGACGTCGTCGTCGTCGTCGTCTTGCGCGTGGAGTCGCAACATGTCCGCCTCCAGGGGGTGGAGCTTGCCGGCGACCACCAGCGAGTGGAGGGGCGCGCCCAGGTCGCACGAGGTCATCCGCGCCAACGTGGCCGTCCGCATCACCTGGTCGGCGGCGCCCAGCCTGGCCACGCCCACGCACAGCGTGTCCTCCGTCAGGCCTGCGTGCACGCCATCGCTCGGTTGGCGAGGCGCCGGGAGGCGGAGTCGAGTGGAGTGGAGGCGGGCGTCACTCACCGGGCTGGTCGCCGCGCTGGCGCCGCCGCCGGACGATTTCCAGCAGCTGGCTGGCCGCCTGCGCCGCCGTCATGAAGCGCGGAGGTTCGTACATCTTTTTGCCTCTGGAAGACAAAAAGCAAGTCGGTCCGTCCGTCCGTCCGTCCGTCATTCCACCTCATCGCTTGCATTACCTCATCAGGTTCTCCACCGATTGCTCCTTCACTTTCAGGTCTGCAAAAAAAACAAAAAACTTTCATTGTTGCCATCCCATCAAATGATTATTTATTTATTTATTCAGAATGTAATCTGATTACTTGACTGTGAAATATCGTGCGTTTGATTCCTCCTTAGTGGAGTCGCATGAGTGGGCAACACGCACTGATCCATATAAATGACTGGATAGCCGCTAGGCCAAGACTTGTGAGGTCGTGAGGCGGCCATATTGCTCCTCCCAAGAAACGATCCGAAACGTTTACACGATCCAAATTGGACAACGTTTCAAACGCTGCTGAGTCCAACCAGCATCATTTATCATCTTTGAAATTTGTTAAACGTGGACATTTTGCAACTTGCCTTCAATCCATGTCGAAATCCGATGCTTAATTAATGATGTTTAGTACCGGAAGAAACGTGTACAGTATATTTTTGTTTCATCAAAGAATTTGAAGTGTGATTGAACCAAAGATTCCTTTGCCAAATCTAATATTGGGCTCAAAGGAACTTCAAGATAAAAGAAAAAGCAGCACATCCCGTCCACTTATTTTTTATTAACGTGTTCAAAAAAAAAAGTGACCCACCCCGTCGCGACCTTGGAACTTCCTCTGATCTGTTTACGTCTCGTGTGCATGTACAACGTTGAGTTGATCCAGTCGTCTGCTGGCGAGGTGGGAGGAGCAAGATGGCCGCCCTGCGACTTCAACGGCTCGCGCTGGCGCGTAGGCGGGTGCTAACATGCTAATGCTAACAGCTGCTACCGCACGCAGTCGACCCTGGCGGAGGTCACGAGCGTCAGGCGTGTCGGCGCAGTGGGCGGGGCTTACCCAGCAAGCAGAGCGTGTGCAGGCCGGCCGCTCGGTTCTGCAGGATTTTGTCGTAGAAGCTTTCGGGTCTCCACGCGTCGGTCCAGAACACCACCGACACCGTCTCGCCAAAGTTGTACAGCTGACGCACACACGTGGACATGATGATGTCACTTCCTGGAAGTTGGAAGCTCACCGAGCGGACCGGACCGGACCGGACCGTCGGCGGTTGCCACAATTTGTGTTTTCCGGGCTTCCTCCTGGACCGGAGCGGTTCGCAGGTTCCGATCCGGCCGTGACCCACCTGCAGGCCGCAGCAGCCCACCGCGTTGAGGACGGACGCGTTGTGGACCACCTGGTACGGGATCCCGGCACGCACGGCCCGCAGGACCAGGTCGCTATGAGTGGTCGCCCTGCTCGGCAAAAAGAAAAAGGAAAAAAGGAGGCGCGAGTGCCAAGAACGTCCGCGTTCAGACGGATGGACAAACGGACGGCGGTCGGTCCCCCACCCACCCGAAGGGGTCGCCCACCACCAGGAAGGCCACGTCCGTCTCCTTGGCGTCCGTCAGGATCTGGTCGGCTTCCTGCTCCACCAGATCGCGCTCGGCCACGATCAGCTCCTTCCCGTAAAACTCCTCCTGACGTCACAAACCGCAAACGCACGCTGAGCATGCTAACAAAAAACATCAAACGAGCTGACGAATCTACAAACGCTCCAGAATCCTTTTCAAATTCATTTCCATCAAAAAGCAAAAGTGCAGAAGGAAATTCAGGACTTTGGCAGAAAATGGGCCGAAATGTTGACGATTGTTTTGCAAAGTCAAAGCGAACATTTGCAAGTGCGCAAATGTCAAGATAATCCGTCGACTTGCAATCCAACATGTTCCACCATTTGGAGTCTCTCTCGGCAATTCAAACGTTTCGTTGATCGATAGTTGCCTCAACATGACGCCAAGTGTCCTGCTCGCGCTATTTTGCCGTGAACGCCTCTGATTGGTCAATCGCCTGCCCGGCTTCAACCTCCTTCTGCGTCTGACTTCTCCCGTCTCCTGTTTTGCCACCGAAGATGAGCTGCCTGTTACCGGCATCACGTGCCCAGCCATAACTCGGCTGATGTTAAAAAAATAAATGGTGCAAAGCCGAGTTTGTAGCCGGAACCCAGTTAAGCGATCGAACCTGCAATTATTGGCTGTCGCAGAATGTGTACTCGTGTTTGTCGCGCGATTCACGGCAAGACAGCTGCAGTTTGCGCCGGCCGGCAAAATATCCACTGCGTTCGATTCCATATCAACTTGGGAAGTTGACGAGCAGCCGGCGACTGCTGTGACGTTGGACTTGTTTCGCCTCCGTGTCACGTGTTTTCTGTTGTTGTTGTTTGTGTGTGCGCGGCGAGAGAAGGAGCGAGGAGCGACTGACCAGAGCTTCCTTGCCCACAGTCAACATGGACGTGTAGGCCTCCAAGTAGACGCGCGAACATTTGCGGACCACCTGCAAGCCTTTGACGGTGATGTCGGCGGCGTCTCCGAGGCCCAGACCGACCAGGTACAGCATCTCGCCGGGCCCGGGACGGGGACGGGGACGAGTGACACGAAAAGCAGCGCACCAGCTCGTGCCCCTCTTCCGGTTCTTATTCGGTTGCGTCTTCACGTGTTGACCAAAATCCGAGTTCCTGCTTGATTTGCGTTGCCGTCAAGCGTTCTCGTTTCGCGACACTTTGTCTACCTTTACAGCAGACACATGAAAACGTTTGGCTGGCTGACCGACGTGCCTCCTTGGCGGCCATATTGGGAGGGGCGACTTGCCATCAAAGACAATGAGGCAACATTGAAGTGAACGAAATTGCTCAATTCTCCACCGAGGTTGACTTTTTTTTTTTTTTGTTAAATAATAGCCCTTGCTTTATCACTTGTGAAATGTTATTCCCACTTCCCTTTGTCATAATTTTATTTATTAACAGTTCCAAACATTTCCGCAATGTAATGCTTTCTTTCCACCAGTAGCGTTAACTTCAAACTTGGTTTTGGATGTTTCTCTGCCTCATCGCACCTGAAGCTCATCAGCAAACTATCATGTACCTGATAATGGATCACTACCAGGCTCTGATGTAGTTATTTTATTTTGTATTTTTTTTTGCAGAATGGCGACCAAACGAAAATGTGTCATGCAAGAAGCGTGAAGTGGACAAGCTTGATTTTGTGGAGTCCACCATGGCTGTTGCCATGGTGACGGCCCCTCAAAGCCTGCTGGCTGTGAATGATGGCGAGCGGTGAGAACAATTCTCTCTCCTCTCGCTCGTCCGCGTGACTGCTTGGGCAATGTGCACGCGCAGGCACGCACACACTTGAAGTGGCAAGCGCTTGATGTGGTTTTTGTTTTGTTTTCCGTCATTTCATGCGCTTTTGTTGAGCGTCAGCGAAGCAAAGTGGCCGACTTGAACTCTTTTTACACTGCACGTCAATTCCCACGTGCACGTGTACGTGTTTTTCCACCCAACGATATCACATTGGGAGATCGGGAGATGGGGAGATGGGGAGCCCCCCCCACCCACTACTCCACCCCCAATCCCTCTTTGAGGCTGACAAAAAGGGGGCCAGTTTAGGCGCTGTGCATTCTAATGAGTGCCCTTGAATGCAAAGAGGACCCCCCTTGACTCCTCCCCCTTAGTGGCACTCATCCTCGGCTGGACCGGACCGAACATCCCGGGCAGGTGAACGTGACAATAAATCATCACCCAAACACGGTCAGCATCCTCCAGTCAAACTTGTTCCGAGTCATGTGACCTACCTGCAATGTGACCACACCCCCTGCCCTCCAGGAAACCTCATTGCTGCCATGGCAACCAGCATAACTCCTCACACATGCACATATACAAAGCTCTCTTTTTCTTTTTCTTTTTTTTAATGGACTGCAAAAGACCCTGAAGCCGAACTCAGGACTTGTTGCAGTCTCCTTTCCTGCCAGAAACTTTCTGGTGCACTTGAGCGGCGGTTGCCATGGTGACGCTGAGCTATGCGGCCTCAGGAGAGGCCCTTTTGTTTGCAACAATGCCCCCAGCCCCAAAGGAGGACATGCTCACCCTTCGCTCACGTCACGTGCTAGCCTAGCTTAGCTGTTTTGGTTTTGAACTTTATTGTATCATTTTCAACAAGTTATACAAGGCACTTGAAAACACTTCACAAACACGTTCTAAATACAAAGAGACAAACAAAACAAATGAAAACAAAAAAGATGAAAAAAGAGCATAAAGGCACAATTGTCATCACTTTCTTGTTTGTAGCTCTCAATATTGTATGAATGTATTGTTTGGTTTCCAATTCAAAAACTAAAAACAAAGTTCTTGAATGACAACTTTGGATATATGAGATTTTTCCAAAAATAATGATCAAGTTAATCATAAACATTTTTTTGTTTTGGTCACTGTATTCATCATTACAGAAACCAAACAATACATTTTTCCAGAAAATTAGAGACAATATGATCAATAACAATGCCAAACATTTCAGGGGACATTTCACAGAATGAGCACAAAATGTCTTTCCTGAACCCAAGAAGATGACAATATCATATCCATGTATTATTTTCAAAGAAATTTCCATCACTTTATTTGTTGTTCAAAGATATTTATATGGCAAAACATTTTCCCCATCAGCAAAAGCAGACCAGTAAGAAACCACATATGGAATTGTAGAAACGTATTTTACGATTGTTGCTTCTCACAGAAGTACGAAGACAAAATTTGCCTGTTGAGCTTAGCCTAGCTTAGCATCAGCTCCTTTTGGACTTCAGGCATGTCGAAAAACCAACAAAGTCATCTTATCGTTCATGACTTCAATACATTTTGAATTGGAAATGACAAATTCAGTTCATCTTTTGTCAGAAATGTGACATGACGAAGATGAAACCAAGTCTCCGATTTGATGTGAAGAAACAAGTGCAACGGAGAAAGAAGACTGACGTCACTGGGGCGACCCCTCCTCCGACCCCATTCATGCGTGCGCGCGCCTGCTGCGCGCGTGCGTGTTCAAGCGGAGCGGCGAGGCTGTTTGGTGTTTTCTGTCCGCGAGCGCCGAGTGAAGGTAAAAAAAAGGAAAAAAAAGCACAATTTCATCTTTTCTTACGCATGACTTTCAAAGTTTGCTTGCTGTGTGACGTCATCACGCGCAACTTTTTTGTTGCTTGTTTGGGGGGGGGACAAGAGCTAAATGTTTCTCCCGAGTTGGACTTTTTTTTTGCTTTTGGATATCTCGTCAATATTTGTTTTTCTTCTTTTCGGATCAGGATGATGACGAGGAGGTGAAGGCCCGCGTCCATCGGTCGCCGTGAAGCGGGGCGGGGCCATGTCGGAGCCCGCCCACGACTCGGACCTGATCGCCAGGCACTACAACTACACGGGCAAGCTGCGACCTCGGGGCGGGTCCGGGCCGGACGCGGCGTCGGCGTCGGCGTCGGCGTCGGCGTCGCTGAAGGCCGACTCGGCGCTCTTCCTGGCCGTGTGCGTCCTGATCGTGGTGGAGAACGTGCTGGTCCTGGCCACCATCTGGCGCACCAAGAAGTTCCACAAGCCCATGTTCTACTTCCTGGGCAACCTGGCGCTGTCGGACCTGCTGGCGGGCGCCGTGTACGCCGCCAACATCCTGCTGTCGGGCGCCAACACGTACCGGCTGACGCCCACGCAGTGGTTCGTGCGCGAGGGCTCCATGTTCGTGGCGCTGGCCGCGTCCGTCTTCAGCCTGCTGGCCGTCGCCGTCGAGCGCCACCTGACCATGCTGAGGATGAAGGTGAGGGGCGTGGGCGTGGGCGGGGCCTGGGCCGGGGCCGGCCGCGTCTTCCCGCTGCTGAGCGCCGTGTGGATGGTGGCGGCCCTGCTGGGCGCTCTGCCCCTGCTGGGCTGGAACTGCATCGGGCGTCTGGAGCGCTGCTCCACCGTGCTGCCGCTCTACCACAAGACCTACATCCTGTTCTGCACCAGCGTCTTCAGCGTCATCCTCACGGCCGTGGTGGCGCTGTACGCGCGCATCTACGCGCTGGTGCGCCGGCGCGGCCGCCAGGCGCCGGCCGGCGTGGCAAACGAGCGCTCCATGGCGCTGCTGCGGACGGTGGTGGCGGTGCTGGGCTGCTTCATCGCCTGCTGGTCGCCGCTCTTCGTGCTGCTGCTGCTGGACGCCGGCTGCCGCGCGCACGGCTGCGCCGTGCTCTACCGGGCCGAGTGGTTCCTGGCGCTGGCCGTGCTCAACTCGGCCACCAACCCGCTCATCTACACGCTGACCAGCGGCGAGATGCGGCGCGCCTTCCTGCGCACGCTGCTCTGCGCCGGCTCCGCTTCCGCGTCCGCTTCCGCTTCCGCCGAGTTCAGCCGCTGGAACCGTTCCGAGACCTCCTCGCGCCGGGACGGCCCCCCGTCTCCGCAGTCCCCTTCCTGAAACCGGCGCCGCTTCCGTTTCTGCTATCCCGCCCCGCCCGGCGAGTGAGTTCACGCCCACTTTTTGCCTTCTGAAAAGTCTCGGACTTTTTGCAACGTTAACCCTTTCAACCTACTTTGGTCACTATCCGATTCTGACATGAGCAAAATAATTGTAAATAATTGTAAAATTGCAAAAGATAACACCCCCATTGAAGACAATCTCTTATTTTGGAATAATTTAGTACAGAAGGAATTGTGCACCATGTTGAATTTCAATAAGTTAACATTCTTCTGTTTGCATTCTTCTTAGTACAAGTCACAGCGTCCCATTATTATTTTTAAAACGGACCCATGGCTACTCATGTTAATGTCATGTGTATATATATATATATATATATTAGGGATGTAACGATAATGGCAATATCGTGATATTGCAATATTAAAACCGCCACAATATATCGTGGTTAACATCTCACGATATTAAAAGCTGCACGTGTTCAAGTTAGGTTGATTTCCATTTGCGCAATTGTAGCACCCCCTGGTGGCTATTTGATTTGATTTGTTTTGTTGGAGGTCCCCTCCAAAACAGAGACGAGCTCGTAAGCGAGTATCGGCGCTTATCGAAAGCGGCCATTTTTCAAAGCACGTCAAATTCGAGTGGCCGTTTTCAGTTTGTCGTCTTTTCAAAAACATTTTCTCACTTGTTTCTCAGCCTTTGTTCATTGTCTCTCATCATTTTCTTGTTGTTGTGTCAAGAAGAAACAACCGAACTCGTCATTTTGTCAACCATTTTGGTCGACGTGCTTGCAGCCGATCTTTGATGTCATTCGACTTTTTCTTGTTAACCACCTTCAACTTTTCCCACTTCCTTGTGTGACGTCGTTGGAGTGTTGCCATGGTAACCTGCTGTCGTCTCATGTAACCTCGTTAGCACTTAATAAAAACAATTGGAAAAACGCAATCACCTTGTTTGACCTTGGTGGCTCCTCACACTTCATCGATCCGGACCAGGTCGGTTTTATATTCTGAACTGCCATGTGGACGAAAATCTTGAACTATGTAGACCAGGATTGTGTAGATCATTTGTGGATCAGGTTTATGTCGACCAGGACGATGTGGACCACAGTCACATGGACGCAGGTGGAGGAAAGGGCCAATGAATGGTTGCTGGCTGCCCCCTAGTGGTCACATGATCAACATGACAGGAGTCGGCCGTTCAAGTTTTTCCACGTTCAAGCTCCTGAACACAGGTTTTTGTGTCAGGACTCAGCTGGACCCTGATGCAGAGCAATCTTGGGGAGTAGAATATGCCACGCAAGAAAATGACGTCAAAACGCCAGGGAGAAATCAATGGATTCAACTTGAGTGGCAACATAAGATGGCTACCGGTGGCTTCGCCTTCACTTGTCACTGTACGGCGAGCGAGTCAGTGCCATTAACGCTCACAGTCAAATCGAAATAGCAAACAAACACGAACGCACACACGCAGCTTTTATTTTGGCATCATTTCCAGGGCTGTCTGACGCACGCATGCGCAGATTGCGGCAGTGCGCCAGATGCACGCCGGGGGATGTAGTGCGCGAGGCGCCGGTAGGACGGACTTCACCCGGAGCACCAACTGCATCTCCCAGCAAGCCCCGCGCGCGCTTTCTTCCTTCCTTCCTTCCTCCCTCCGCGAGCAGGATGACGACCAGCCGCCTCGTCCGCCCGGAGCCTCCGAACCGAACGTGAATTCCGAACCCGAATGGCAGCGGCGGATCGGAGGCCGAGTCGAGACTCTTTTGTTGGGCCTTGAAAGTGACGCCAGCGTCTCCGGGGCTCCGGAGCACGAGTGGGATCGAGGAGCCGAGCCGAGCAGAAGCCGAAGCCGGAACCGAACCGAGCCGAGCCGAGCCGAGCCAACCCACTCCGGTGATGCAAAATCCGTCCGCGGGTCCACGTCGAGATTCCGGCGAGTCCGCCGACGGCTACTAGCTTGTGTTAGCGGAACGGAAGTTCTGATGCTTCTGGAGCCTCCGCCCACTGGACCTGACGGGGAGCCCTCGTCTGTGACGTCACGCAGCAGCTGACCATCGCCGTGGAGGGCGTGGAAGGATCCGCTCAGGAATCGCCAGATCGTGAGTAACTTGACTTGACTCGACTTGACTTGACTTGACAAAAGAAATGCATATAGAATCAGTCAAAAACAATAAAACAAAGGCCCACATACAATATTTGAATGAATGCATAATAATGTGTGTATATGTAAAATCTCGTCAGTGTGCAGCAATTTCAAAGTTTGTGTAATTGAGTCCAATGTGTCTAAAAACATATTTTCCAGCTTAGGTTTGCTATTATTATTATTTACCATGAAGCTGCATTTCAATAACATGCAAATTAGCCCCAATATTGAGATTTGAATTTTTTTCCGTTAAAGGGATACTGGAGCCATTTTCAGCATAAAGAGTGAATGTTTTGTCACTTTAATGTGGTTATTGAATTCTTTTTTTTACAAATGAATTTTTCAACCGTCTTTCGACTGATGATGATGATGTTTGTCTTCAGCATTCCCGCGGTCGCGGTCGCGGCCATGGAGCGCTCGGGCAGCATCCTGGTGGACGTGCCGGACTTCAGCAACTCGGTGCTGTCGCACCTGAACCAGCTGCGGGCGCAGGGGCGCCTGTGCGACATCGTGGTGCACGTGGAGGGCCGCAGTTTCCGCGCGCACAAGGCGGTGCTGGCGGCCAGCTCGCCGTACTTCCGCGACCACATGTCGCTGAGCCAGATGAGCACGGTGACGCTGCCGCTGATCCGCAACGCGTCCGTCTTCGAGCAGCTGCTGGCCTTCTGCTACACGGGCCGCCTGCGCCTGCAGCTGCGCGACATCATCGGCTACCTGACGGCCGCCAGCTTCCTGCAGATGCAGGAGGTGATCGACCGCTGCACGCGCGTCCTGGAGGGCATCCACCTCAAGATCAGCCTGGCCGACGCCGAGCCCGCCGTCGCGCGCCGGGACCGCGACGGCGCCGCGCCGCCGCCGCCGCGACGCCGTCGCCTTCAGGTACGCCCGCCGCTCTCACCCGCATATAAAAATGTATATATTAATTTTTTTCCCTGGGATCAAATATTTAATTTTTTTTTCATTCTTATTATTGCTTATTTTAATAATTGTATTTGTATTTATTATTATTATTTATATTTGTCTTTTTTATTTTTATTCTTTTTGATGATCAAATTTGTATTTCCATTCAACAATGCCAACAGTGACAAATGCAATGACAAGTCAACAAAGATAATTTATAAATAAAGTTATAAATATAAATTGTATAAATGATATGTACAATTATGTATGATATATAATTATTGAATTATAAATCATATATATTTAAATATTATGGTAATATAAAATTGTATAAATGATATATATAAATATAAAGCATCATTTATATTTTATAATTCAAGTTAAAAGTAAAATGGTAAACACCAAACAAACAATCACCAATTAGCGAGCCCTAATTTGCAATTTCAAAAATGTTTTGAAATTTCACATTTTATTGACTTTACAAAATTAGCGAGCCCGCCAAACTTATCAAGCTGATTTTTTCAATGCCGGCGCAATCGATTGATCTGTTGATTTTCAGCCCTACCTGGAGGCGCCGGTCGGGGCGTCGGGCCGGGGAGAGGAGGAGGAGGAGGAGGAGGAGGAGGAGGCGGCGCTCAGCCCGCCGGCCCGCCGGCGCGGAGAAGCGCTCCTGCGCGTGGACCGGGCCGGCCAGTGGTACGTGGAGAGCGGCGGCGAGGCGGACGAGGGCGTCGACGGGCCCGCCGTCAAGACGGAGCGGGCGGAGCGGCCGATCGGCTCGGGACCGCCCGACGACGGCGGGGAGGCCGCCGCCGAGGCCAGCGCCGGCGCCGGCGGCCCGCGGCCCTCCAGCGGCCTCGGCGATGCCGACAGGTGAGCGCCGTCCGTCACAGTCACAGTTGAAGTCAAGCTGTCATTTTGGGCTTTGCCAGTAGGAGGAGCTGTTGTTTCATTCATTGTCGTTGCAAGTTTAATATCATGTTGTTCAATTGTTCATGTCTTTTTTCATTTCTTTTCCTATTATCTTTGTGTCATTTCTAGGACTTTATAGTCAATAATAATGAGTTTGCACGTAAATTCAACGTTGAACTTCTAGAGCCACGATGAGGTCACTTCCTGTTTTCCGCTAGCATAGCATAGCAAAGCAGGAAGTCGTCGGATGCAGCTCGACCTCGTCTTTTATTTGTATTTTCCAATATTTTCTTAAGAAGCCAACTTTATTTCATTGTACACCATTTTGTTTGTCTCACCAGTCCTACGGTGTGTTTGTGGCGTCAAAGCGAAGCCCGCAGTAAGCCTGAGTGCAAAGAAGTCTGCTGTCTCCGATTTGTGGGCAAACCGATTCCGACAAATGTCTTCGTTCTGACCAACCGTCAGCAAAGGAGATGACCCACAATTCTTTGCGGCAGCAACATTTCAAGCAACCGTGCGCACCAACTTAGTTGACAGACGATGTTTGGCGCGCGGAAAGGTCATCCCTCCTCCGTCCACTAGGAGGCACTGGAGCTCTCTCCCTTGATTCCATGTTTGTTTCCCTCCATCAAAATGTTGCCTTGACAGGAAGACCTTCCACTCCAAATCTTTTCTTCTTCGACACCGCTGCAGCAGCAGCAGCCAATGAGTTGGCAGTAGTAGAAGAAGAAGAAGAAGAAGAAGAACTTCCAGGTGACAGGGAGACAAATTGTTTGCCGACTCACGTTTGAAAATTGAAGATCAGATTATGGAGGTAAGTGACTGCTCGTGGAGGCAGCAACACTGCCCCCTTGAGGCTGGAGGAGGGATGTCCTTCCACCGCGTGGACGTTTTGAAACGGCGTCACCTTTTGTCTCCAAAATGAACCGGCGCGCCCGCAAACTTTTCCACCAAATTGCGAGTCCTGATGGCGCTCTGGCGACATTTGCAAATGCGTTGACGTGCGTGCGTGTTTGTGTGTTTGCGTGTGCGTCAGGTCGAGTCCGGCGGGCAGCGTGGCGGTGGCGGCCGACGCGCAACGAGCCAAAAGCGAATCCCCCAGCAGAAGCGAAGACCTGCGACTTGCCAACTGCCAGGTCACATGACGCCACACGCAATCACGTCACATGACATCAGCATCCACGCGCGACGCCCGCTTTGTAGTCGCCACAAGATGGCGGCACACCGCTACTTTTCCTGTCGTTGGCCTTTTCCAGAATTTGTTGGCACTAAAATGCCACAAGATGGCGCCGAGCAGGGTTATGATAGTTTTGGAATTTTGCATTTTAGCTCGTTTTCATTTTGTTTTGAGTTTTGTGTTTTTAAATCGAGTTAGCTTGAATTAGTTTACAGGCTGCTTCTGTTAGTTTTTTTATTAGTTTTGGTTATTTAATAAATACTTAGTTTTAGTTAGTTTCAGTATTAGTTTTAGTTTTTCAGAAAATGTGTATTGCTTGTGCGCAATATTTAAAACCAAACAAAACCATGGGAAGGTGCTTTTCTATTGGCTTGCTTCAAGATGACATCACTTTTGTTCATATCAAAATCACATTTCAAATCATCTCCAAAGGCTCATGCATCCAATTCATGACCAAATACTAAAACAAAAGACATTTTTGCTAGAATTAGAGTTCGTTTTGTAAACAGAAGATGTAGTTTCAGTTAGTTTTTTTTTTTTTTTTTAAAGCATTTTCTTTTTTCATTAGTTTTAGTTTTTAATGATTATTTTTATTAATATTTAATTACATTAATTTTATATATATTTGATATTACTATTAACTCATTATATTTATATTATTTTAATTATAATTATGAATTATATTATATATAAGATATTGTTATAATTATTCATATCTTATAATAATTGAATGATATTTATAGTTGATTAAATATTTGGTTCATTGAAATTAAATTAAGTAAACGTATTAATATTATTTATATGAATGTAATCTAAATGTAATATTGAATGAATTCATGAAATTATATGATGACCGAATTGTAAATGTAATAGTGAAGCATGTTGGCTCCATTAGTCTTGCTTGCACTAGCGAAGGGAAAAATCGGGATTGCCGACTGTGAAATGCGTTTGTGTGCAGGGCGAGGAGTCGTCGTCGACGGCGTCGGCGTACGAGGACTACGGCCGGGACCCGGTGGGCGAGCGCTGGTTCCGCTACAACCCGCGTCTGACCTGCATCTACTGCTGCAAGTCGTTCAACCAGAAGGGCAGCCTGGACCGCCACATGCGCCTGCACATGGGCATCACGCCCTTCGCCTGCCGCCTGTGCGGCAAGAAGTACACGCGCAAGGACCAGCTGGAGTACCACATCCGCAAGCACACGGGCAACAAGCCCTTCACGTGCCGCCTGTGCGCCAAGAGCTTCCCCTTCCAGGCCATCCTCAACCAGCACCTGCGCAAGAACCACCCGGGCCAGCACGCCCACAGCGCCTCGCCCGAGACCACCACCGGCGCCAGGGGGGCCTCGCCGGGACGCGACGACCCCGACGGCGGCGGAGGGGGCGCGGGAGGGACGCTTTACGGCGAGGGGGCCCACGCGTCCGTCTCCACCACCGGGCCCGACTGACTTCTCCTTCGCTTCCTTGTCAGCCAATCGCGTCCTTCCTTCCTTTCTGCCTCCCGACAAGCCGCCGCAAAAGGCGGGAAAAGCCTGTCGGCGCTAATCGCAAACTCGCCGTCGTTGAGTTCGGGTCTCAACGGTTCCAAGCCAACCTCGCCCACTGACCTGTATATATGACTGGATAGCCCGAACAACGCCAGTGCAAGCCGTTGAAGTCGCAGGGCGGCCATCTTGCTGCTCGCCAGCAGACTCCTGTATCGACGATACGTGCGTGGGCACTTAGTATAAAGCCAGAGGCGGGTTTGTGCTTACTATTTTTGAAAAAAAAGTTACAAATAATAATAACAATCATAAAAGGTGGACTGCATGTGCTGCTTTGAAGACCCCCCCGTCTTTTAACGCACAGTTTCTTAGACCCCAATATTAGATTTGGCAGAGGTATTGTTTGTTGAATTACAGTTAGCATTCTTCAAATAAAAAAATACGCCTGTACTAAACATCATGAAGCATATAATTTATTCATGTCAATTCAATATAGAATGAGTTATTTTATAATTAACATTAATTATAAAAATAATTAATAAAAAATAAACCAATTAAATAAACATTTAAGCTGCAAAATGTCTGAAGTCCTTCTGTTTATGTTGAACAAATTAAAAACACCATATTTATTGATTGATTGACTTATTTGTATTTTATTATCTGTTCTCATTGCTGCTGGACGTGTACATTTCCCAGAGCGAGCCATCCTGAAGGGATCAATAAAGTCAAGTCTAAGTCTAAATCATGCAGTTTCTACTAAGTAGTGTCTCAATTTGGATCGTGTAAATGTATCGGACCGTATGTGGAGAAACATTTCTTGGGAGGAGCAATATGGCGGCCTGGCGACCTCTAACGGCTATCCAGTCATATTTAGGCTCGATATAGATCAGTGACCTCACCTCACATAAGCTGATATGCTCACTTACCTCTCGTCACCGCAGGGGGCGCTCACACGCTCATCTTCACGTTTCACTAACGTGAAGAAGAACTGCTGGCAAAAGTTGTTGTTTTCTTTTTTCTTTGTGCTACGCTAAGCCAACTTGTTCAACAATTTCCTCACCTTGCTAACATCTGGAGCTGCTAGCTGGTGATGAATGCAGACCGTTAGCTTGTTTTCGTTGCCAAATTGCTAGCTAGCGGCGAGCCGGCCGGCGCCAAAGCAGCCGACGCACAAGACGGAACAACTTGACCTCACTTTGACATCCTGACAGGCAGCCAAAGCAAAGATGGCCACCAAGCGACTTCGGCTCTTGAAAGACTTTTGATAGAACAACAAAACAAAACAAAACAAAACATGTTGAGACTCTTGGGGCTGCTTTGAACTTTTCACGGCTCGTTAAAATTCATTTGGATCCTGATGCGAAATACTTTAGCCTGTTGTGGATTTCCGACGGACGACAACAGATCTTGTTTGTCCTTTTGCGCACGCAATCTTCATCCAAGTCGCTGGCCTGTTCACACTCGTGCTGGCACATGCAATCCAAAAAAACACTTTTTGACATGGAGAGACGGCGTGCGGACCCGCCAGACTCCATCGGGCGTGCGTGCGAACTGGCCGACGGGCCGGGACTGGACTCTCACTCGTAGCACAGCACTAATAAAGCAAAGCGACCTCACTCACTTGTACCAAACCACAACACCTCAACCTGATTGGCCCGAGCCACGCTCGGCCCGCCGCCTCCTGACAACTTACCTCACACGACTCCCGGCCGACCCCGTCTCTGCACTGGGATATATGCCACGGAAGAGGCGGGACTTCCGTGATTTTGCACGAGTTTGCTTCCGGTCCGGCTTGCGATCGCGCAAGCGAGGGGCACAAAGTCGGAAGCGCAAGCATTTTGACGCAGCCCACACGTGGCAAACCGAACCGGAACCAAAGCTGATGTGCAAAAACAGGCCCGGCTCTTCCGTGGCATATACCCCCTTGCACCCGCCCGCTTGATGAGTCGGTCCGGCCTGGTCCGGCTATGGTTATGGCCACTCACGCACCCGATCGTCCTCCCTCCTCGGCAGTATTTGATTCCGCCTCTCGGTGGTCATTTGGTTCAAATCTTTTTCGTCTTTGCTTTTTTATTCCCTTTTGAGTGATTGACAGTCGAGCTCTACTATAACAATATTTTCAAGCAAGCAAGAAGTTAAAAGGTTAACGGGGCGGAGCCAAAGAATTCAACTTCTTCTTTCACGTGCAACAAATAAAAAGAAATTTGACTGAAAATGTCTATGAAGCATTACTTTTTTATGTATAAAATGACCTTATGTATGTTGACTCTCTAAGGTCCGTGGCCGCCCACCAAGATCAAGATGATTGTGACCCCCATTTGAGGCTTGGACCTCTAAACTGCTTCTCCTTTTTTATTCTTACATTTTTCATTCATTGTGTGTTGCATTCTTATGTCCGAGTGTCAGGAAACGCAACACAGGTGTTGTGGTCGGTGGAGGAGGTGCTTCTTGACGTTCGCCTTGGCTACTCGTGTTCATTGTTGCTACTGCTTGTGAGTTGTTGTTGTTTTCGGCGTCGGCTACGGCAAACAGTAGCCGTTTGTTCAGGACAAATAAAAAGGGTGACATTCCCAACAAGGTTTGCCGGCGGCAGTTGTAAATGAGGAGCTCCGAGGACGTTAACGCAAGACCAGCAGACGGCAAGTGAGTGGGAACGTACTACAAACGAACAAACAAACGAACAAACAAACGAACAAACAAACAAACAAACGAACTACATTCGCCTCGGCAACCAAAGAGCCACTTGAGAGAGAAAAAGAGGAACCACGAGAGCCACATATCGTTTGGGCATCAGAAATGAGGTAGGAGTTTGCTTTCCTTTTTTCTTTGTAATTCTGCTGCCGCAATCATCGTTGCAAACAGGTGGCCCGTTGGAAGCGATCTGTCAGCGCATCCGCCATATTGGATGTGGCAATTGCATTCGCCATTAATTTCGCCTCGAACGCTTTCAGGTCGGAAGTGGGGAAAAAGCAACTGGGATTGGGCCCACCCACGCATTCATATTCATATTCATAAACTGTGCTCTGGTGACGGGTCTGTAGCAAACTTGTTTAGCTTTTATTTTGGTGGGAAAAGAGATTGAATGTGCAATCTGGATCATTTCTCGCTGAATGGATTTTTCTTGCGCCAACTCTCAAAGAGGCAAGCCTCCTTTTTTTTCCTCTCTCGCCGGCGCCGGCGCACACGTCAGGGTTAGCAGGGTCGCGCCACGCGTCCCACGAAGAGGAGGGCGTTGATGGCGGTCTCGCGGATGAGGAGCAGGAAGGGCCGGTCGGCCCGGAACACCTCCGCGTCCAACTTGACGGATCTGGCCGACGCCACGGCGGCGGTCGACGCCGCCGCCTCGCTGCCGAGCTCATTCACCTGCAGTGAGTACGCGCGCACGTCAGTGGACACGCCCCCTCAAAAGCACCAATGGGAGAGCGGTGGCGGAACGCACCTCCAGGAAGGCCTTGTGGAAGGCGTCGCTGATGGAAACGCCGCCGTCGCCGTCCACGAGCCCTGAACGCAACACGCAGAAGGCACGGCTCGTTAGCATCAATAAATTGGTCGTCGTCGCGAGGAGTTGTGACCCACTGAAAAGCAAGCTCCGCCCACCCGTGCATACTGCCTTCATTTCTTGAGTCGATTGAAAGTTGCTGTACTTGTTGGCGTAACGTCACAAATGTGAGGTGAATGGGAACTAAGGGCCGCCCAATTGTGACGTTTCGGGACAAAAGGGGCGTGGCCATCTTCCTTTGAAGCCAAATATCTCAGAAAGTGCGCATTGGAGCCATGATTATTGATTGAGTAGATGAGCTGGTGAATATTACACCAATATCTGAGGCTGCAGATGTTTGGAAGCTTTTCTATGTTTTAGAGAGATGACACATTTGAAATATTCAAGTGGGCGGGGCTTAAACTAACTTAAAGGTTAGCCAAATGTGCTAAACAATTGCCGATTATGCGGCGACGGCGGCCCCACCTGGCAGGCTGGCGTTTTGCGGGCTGAAGATGTCGCGCAGTCCCATCGCCTGGAGCGCCCCCTTGAGGCGGAAGGCGTCCTCCAGGCGGAATCGCGGGAGGTGCACGGCCACGCGCGTCTCCGCCATCCGCTCCAGCCACCCGCTCAGCGTGGGCAGGTCCAGCTCCGCCTCCACCTGAAAGCGCGCACGCAACGGGGGGGGGCGGGGCTAAACGCCGGCCCCGCGGTCTCATGCCACGAGCACGTACCTGCGCCAGCGAGCGTCCCTTGTCCGGCAGCATCAGCGTGAGGGCGATGTCGCGTCCGCGGTATTCCATCTCCAGCAGGCGGAGGCGGCGTTCGGGCAGGTGGGCGTGGCGGAAGACGTTCTCCTGGAACATCATCTGCGCCGAGCAGCGGCGCCGCGCGTCCACCTGGAAGGGGGCCTCGTACGCGTCCTCGGCGTGGAACTGGTGCAGCCACCGAGCCTGAGATGACCGATTCATCGGAACGGAATGGTGATTTCAATTTGCACCATCGCGATGAAAACATCCTGTCGTGACCTTTGCACTTGAAGCTGTTTGGAGGCGCCCCAGTTTTGCACCAAACAAAGAAAAACAATTGCTGCTGCTCACCGTCCATCTTGAATTGCAACACATATCTTGTTTTAGGAATATCGCTAAAGCTAATGCTAACAGTCCACGGAAAATCCCATTGGCAGGCGGAAAACAGGATTTTGGACTCCGTGAACAATTTTCAGCAGTTAAAAGTTCATATTTTGTCCAGAATGAATTTGATAACGTCATTAGTTTTCATGTACAATGAATAGTCATTTTTCAACTTGCTGTCAACTGATGATGATGACATCATCACCTGTGCTGAGGAAGTCGGTAACAGCCAATCATGGCTCACCTGTTTTCTGGGTTTGGTCAGTAAACGGAGCCACGATCGGTCGTTACCGACTTCCTCAGCACAGGTGATGTCGTCATCATCAGTTGACAGCAAGGAGGGAAAAAACAAAACCAAAACAGTTTTTAAAGGTATTAATTGTACACGAATACAATAAGTCATCAAAGTCATTCTGGACAAAATATGAACTTTTTACTGCTGAAAATGGCTCATCGAGTCAAGCCTCACTTTAAAGTCAATATTTCCATCACAATAAGTTGCATAAAAAAAATGTAAAAATAAATAAGATATTGCTGAAGGCCAAGTCTTTGCCGCTGCTCGTTTGATGTTTTGTTTTGCACATTTATTTCACATTGAAAGTTGAGCTTTGAATAAGTTTTGAATCGTTTCTCTTCAGATGCGGCCTTTGTGTTCGTTGTCAAGTTGCCTTTCACGGATCGATTTTGTCTTCCTGAAGTAAAAGGTCGCAGGAAGTCAAAAGTAGCGTAGCCCATCAGTTTGTGTTGAGTTAGAACGGCTGCAGTCAAAATAAAGCTCGTGAAAAATGAATACTGTATACTGCTTAATGATAGCCTTTTGACAAACTCATAAAAAGATGACTCATCATAGGTAAAAAAAAAAAAAATCTCCTTAATAAAATGCCGAGGTATCGGATCGGGACCCGGAATGGGCCGATCTCAAAATGAAGCGACTCGGGTCCCAACAAGTGTGATCGGGATCGGGACATCCCTCGTGCAAAGTTTGCTACCTTGAAGTAGATGCTGTTGACGAGGACCAGGACGGCGTCGGCAGCCACGGCGCCGGCGGGCAGCGCCTCCCGGATGTTGTTTTCCGTCTTGTTGGCCACCCAAGCGTTGATGGTGGCTCGGGACGCTTCCGGCTCCCCCTGGTGGTCAGTCGGGCGCACGCGCGACACGTCAGCCGGCGTCGGCACAAAGAAGCGGATTGCGAGCGGACCGACCCGAAAGTCCAGCGGCATCATGTCGGCGCCGTAGACGCGGCGGCTGATGTTGCGGAAGGCGGCGCGGAAGCGCAGCGATCGGTCGCCGAACAGGCGATTGGCCAGCGCCAGCTTGGTGCCGGCGTCCTTTCGCCGGTGCAGGCGGCACAGCAGCTTGGCGAAGTAGAAGTGCACGTGGTCGGACGTCTTCTCCGTCACCAAATCCAACTCAAACACCTGCCGGCACACGCGGGCGCGGCAGGTCAGCCAGACAACGTTCCATGTTTGACGTTCACCGCGACCGTCGATGTTTGGGATCGTCGACAAATGACGTTGGCCAAGGCGACGTATCATCAAATCACCATCAAGGTTATATTGATCTTTTTTTTTTTCATTTTTGCTGTGCTAGCTGGCAATGTTAAGGAAGGAACTACTACAGCTCCAATATTTATCGGACCTTCCATTATGGACACGTTGGGGACATTCAAAGGACCAAAATGACCATAAATGTTCAACAATATTTCCCCCAAATATTCAACAAAAACACATTTTTTCCATTCTGGTTGCTGTAATAACTACGATACTACAAGAGTCACAATTGAAAAAGCAAACAAATATGATGATTTGATGATACGTCACCGTGGAAAATGTCATTTGTAGACACGATACCACACGATACCACACGATATGCGATCCAAGGCTCAGAGTAACGATTATCTCACAATATGACGACACTGTACCAGGCGCTCCCCCTAGTGGCCCGCCAAGTCATTGCTCAATAACAATGGAGCCGCTCTCGTGGCTGAAAAGTCGATTGATTGCGATATTGACATATCTGCTCACACTGAATATCAAACCAACTTCGGTGTCTCACCTTGACGATTTGGTCCAGCGTGCGTCCGCAGG